>NC_031995.1:51947682-52006148 GCF_001879085.1 Nicotiana attenuata
AGCCCCATTTCGAACCCCCCATTCCATCTTTACCACCTAAAGAGGCCAAACTCTAGCTGCCCCAAGTCCCCTCGCCGGCTCCGCCTTGTTCCGCCGCCGAAAATCGTCCCACGGCGGCGGCGACACTCCAAACACCCCCAACTTAACACCACATAATCTTCCCCTCCCCCCCCCCCCCCCCCCAAATCCAAAAACCTCTTCCCAAAAATCCCCAACCAAATCCTCAAATCTTAGATCTAAAAATCATATTCTAAACCTTAGTTCACCCAGGTCCACCCAAAACATCATCCCACAGTCTCCTCACTCCCCTCGACCTTAATACCTCACTGATTTTTCCAAATAACCCCGCAAAATTCTGCAATTTTAAATCTAAGGCTAGGTTCTGTCCGGTTCAAAGTTGCTGGCTCAATTTTCGTTTGAAATCCAAAGCCCAATGTTTGTTTTCCTTCGAAGATTAGGCTTCCATAAGTCTTTTCTTTCAAGAAGATCCAGTCAAAGCCATGTAAGACCGGATCCCTTGAAGGAAAAGACCTCTGTTGGTTAGTCAAGGCGGAGACGGACCTAAAGTCTTAGTTCGTTTGTTGTATTCCAGTCCAAACGGTAAGGTATCATCATTTTACCTTTCCATTTCTTTGTTTTTCTTTCTTTCTTTCTTTTCTTTTCTTCAAATGTCGAGTCTGTGTTATAGCTTGATTCTTAGTTTATAAATCTGTCTGTTATTTGAACGTGGTTAGTTAGTAATTTTATTTTAGGGTGCACCAATTTGGTCATTTTGGTTTCGGAAATTACTCTAACTGTTTGTGCAAGTTTCATTTAGGGTTTACTGATTTGGCTTAGCTCGGGATTAATTTAGCCTAAGTTTTGAGTTAGCTTCCTTTTGCTGTCATATGTTATTAGTTCCCTTTATGGTTTTCTCTCTCTGCATGATTAGCATAAATTATTAGTTATTTGTTTTTAATCAATGCATGATTAGTTTAGGATCAGTGTTATTCAAAGTGTTTCATTGTTTGTTTACCCGTTAGCCTAGGTTTGTAAATTGTTAGAAACTCCTAGGTCTTAATTGAACAAATGAAAACTTAGGAGGTTAATTTGGGAAATAAGAACAAGATTTTCATATAAGGTTTATATTGAAAGGCTCTAGAATAGGGGTAGCTGGCCTTATTTGGTTTGCACAAAATGCATAAACCAATGAAGGACAGCTAGCTATCCAAGTTGGGTAAAAAAGATGCCTTGATGCTGAAGGAATAATTCCATTATTCTCTTTAGCACATGACACTCTCAAGGGCTATATATATAGACCCTTTCTTTCACACAAAGAGGGGAGAGATTCATACCCTAGAAAATACACACAAAAATTCTCTACATTACTGGCTGGTTTCTGATCTTATCTTAGAACTTTAAGAGCTTTCTTCTTGGAATTTCTGGTTTTCTATGTTTAAGGCTGGTCCAAAAAGGCTGAGCATTGCTGTTGATTGCTAGTGTCTCATTATTTTTGCTGAAGATTTTTTTCTATTTTTTCTTTGCTGTTTCAGGTATGTCTTGAACTTTGAATGTGCAGAAAAATGAAGTTGTAGCTCATTGTTTGTGGAATTGCAGTTCTTTATTTTCAAGTTACTACCTAAATGTTCATTTTATAGTTCTTCTACAATTTGTTTTCTTATTAAGTATGTTATCGTTCTTAGAATAGTGCTCATAACCTAGAAATTCAAATCAACTTAGAAGTGACATATTGTATCGAACATTTCATTAAACATTTTCCTTGTATAAGTGGACTGTGAAAGAACTTGGTTAAATAGGCCGTGTTTGTAAATTCCAGCCTGCATTTTATTTAACATTTTCATGATGGATTGCAATTGATGCACTTAACCATTTTTTATAAATTGTATACTCATCAAACTGATTTCACAATAGCATGACTTAACGTATGGTCGAGTTTGAAGCTTAGTCCCTATTAATGGCATGATTTAAATTAGATTTTTCTATTGATTTTTTATGTTTTCGTATATGATGTGAAGTGAGAATCCGAATTTTAGTTTGGGCTTGGCCAAGGCCCAAGCAAGGCAGCCTGGTGGAACTCAAGCTGGGCTACCTTCATTTGAATTTATTCATTGTCTTTGGGCTCAACTCCAGGCCCAAACAACCATGAACTATTGTTATGTTTCTTTTAAATAATAAATGGTTTCCTTGTCTGGGAACTAGGCTGGAAATTAGCCGAATTAAAAGGCCATGCCATTGCAAGCCAGCCTGTTCGCCCCTGGTACCCCAATTATGTATTGGTCTCGACATTGAGCCCAACTGATATTGATGGTTATATGTGGATCACTCAACGGGCTACTGTTGGCCCAAATTCTCCTTTAATACTCAAAGATTTCCTTATGCTCATCCAGGATCTACTTAAATAGTGAAGGCCCAGCATGTACCACAAACCCTTTACAACTATAGCTATCTACTAAGTTCACATCAATTTTAGATAAGAATATCATTAAGTGTAATTTTTTATAAATGGATTGAGGTGTGCCATCCATAATTAGATAATCCATGGCCCTCACAAATATTATAACTTAGATATTAAAAATAAATTCTCATAGCTTGCTTTAGGCGCGTTATAATAAATTATCATAGCTACGGGTACGGTTCCCATAATGTAGTTGTGATTTATAATTTCTAAATTTGGGTGTACATTTCATGTGACCCGACATCAATTTCCAATAATGTTAAATAAAATAAACATGCTGTGAACCGCGGGTGCATTTCATGTAGCGTGGTTTACGATGTGTCTTCAAAATAATCATGACTTTTCCTAAAAACATTAAAAGCGGTTAAAAGGAATAAAATGCACATAGGTTTTTAAATGTATAAAAATCAGATAATTAGGCCAATAATGATAGTTGAGCGACCGTGCTAAAAGCACGGAAACCGAGAATACCTAACACTTTCTCCCGGGTTAACAGAATTCCTTACCCGGATTTCTGTGTTTCGAGGACTGTAAAACAGAGTCAAACTTTCCTCGATTCGGGATTTTAAACCGCTGACTTGGGACACCATAAATAGTCCCAAGTGGCGACTCTTAATTTAACATAAACAACCCCGTTTTGATTGTCAGTTAAATTAGAAAAAACTCTTTTATACCCTTTCGGGGGTAGAAAAGGAGGTGTGACAGCTATGGCGACTCTACTGGGGATAAGAACCCAGAATCTCTAGTTTAGGGTTCAAGAATTCGAGCATAGAATATCTGTTATAGGTGGCATTAGTTATTATCTGATTTTTATATATTGAGACTAATGTGCTAAATGTCATTTTTTTACCGCTTTGATCTTGTTTGGATTGTATATAAATTGTTACGAAACCTTCCTCTCTCTGAGTCTTCTAAATCATCTGGGAAGGGTGCAATTCGTGTGACTTCTCTTCTGTTAGAGGCATATCCCAATTTTAGAACGAGGTTCAGAAAGTTGCATAGCCGGTAAAACTTCTGTATTCCTGGTACGCTGCCTCCCCCCACCCCCCCCCGGCTCAAACTGTCCGCTCGGGTAAGCCAGGTCTAGAACAATACCCCAGGTTTAAACATAGAATAACATAGCCTCATGCCGGATCCCTAGTAGGAACGCTTGTTTGCATCACATGCATTTCACTTAGGAGACTCAACACAAGGGTTGGGTCCGTCTAGGAGAGGTGTACCCGAAACAAAAGACCGTCCTGATGCATTCTACGTGCTACCTGTGCATTTATTTGATTCGGTTTGCATGTTGACCGGCTTCTAGGATAGGAAAAAAAATTAAGAAAAACCAAGTTCGAGGTAAGAGAGAGAGAATCACCCGTTTCTAAAAATCTCGATATCCAAAGCACCCTGAAACTCTGCAGAAATTTTGAAAAAAGAGAAAGGAAAAAAAAGAAGAGGAAAGTCATTTCGAAATAAATCGTATTTTCTTGTTACGTCTTAACCGACTGAACGACGCGGGTTTGATTCTCACCGGACGTGGGATACGTAGGCAACCCTCATCGGGTCCAGCCCCGTGTTTGCAAAAGTAACCAAAAAAAATTGAAATGTTGTCATTTTTGTCATCAATAAAATTAGGTGATGTTGTTTTTGTCTAAATAGCCAAAATGTCCCAACAGGGCACTGAAAGGCTGTTTTTGCAAGAATAGCCACCTATGGTCTTTTTAAAAAAAATGTTTTTAGCCAATTGGCAGACACATCCCTAAAATCTTCTTTCCTAAATTGCTGAAGGGCCGTATTTGCAATGGTGTTTCGTTTTGAGCAAGTTGTTTGAGTTGCAAGTTTGCGAAAATAATAACCTTCTTTTTGGGGTCAAAATAAATCATGTTTTTTTAACCAATCACTTTAAATAAATGTGCAGGATGAGCACTATTGAAAATGAACCTTTCAAAGTTCTAGAAAAATCACCCTAGAACTCCATATGTGGTGGAATGACCTAGGGCAAGTCAGCAGAGGTGTTGCGATAAAAGCTTTGGGCAGTCTCATTGGTCCTTTGAAGATTAAACCGAGGTTAAATACGATTGAAGCTTTAATACCTTTTTGGGACCCGACGCATAACGTGTTTCATTTCTCTGATTTTGAGCTAACCCCTACACTTGAGGAAATAACGGGCTATGCTGGCCTTAGTGGGAATCTCAAGAACCACTACCCAGTGGCACCAAGAGCAGTGACTCCTAACAAGTTTCTGGACTTCTTAGTATCAGTCGGGAATTCAAAGATGGAAATTTGGCTAAGGGATTTTGCACATCCTACTTCCTATACCGTCGTTATGGAGATCCCCACGGTTTTGACGCTCCGGATACCTGTCTAACTCATTCGGGGAACAAAGGCAAATGGGAAGCAAATTGGGGACTGGCATTTAAAGTGGCATTCTTAGGCACCTTAATCTGCCAGAGGAAAGATGGACATATAGAGTTAGGGCTCGTAGGAATGTCCGACTTGATGATTAAAAAGGCTAACGGCACTATTGTACCGATGATCCTAGCGGAGATTTGTCGAGCTCTAACTATTTGCCGAGCGGGGGGAAAATTTTTTGAGGGTTGCAACATGCTTTTACAACTTTGGATGGAAGAACACCTTTGCCATCGTCCGGGGTACATGAACTATGGCATGACCGGTCTTAACTGCATTGAAGAACATGAAAACTGGGTGGAGGGTCATGAGTTTCCGGAAGGTACGGAGGCATGGTTCGCACATTTGAGTTCTTTGACTGCAAATAGAATTGAGTGGACATTCGGTTAGCTCCCAGTCACTGAAGTCATTTATATGTCGGCCGAAGTGTGTTTTCTTCTACTATTGGGTCTTCGGAGTATTCAGTCGTATGCTCCACATAGGGTTCTGCGCCAGCTAGGTTGGTACCAAACTGTCCCTTATGATGAAGATTTGAGTCGACAAGTCATTGAACTAGGTCCAAAAGCTGCATTCCCGGAAGATAAGGTTCGCCAGATTTGGCATCAGTGTAGGTTCCTAGAGCCACTGACTCGGGTACGGAATTTGTCCAAAGGTGAGTTAGAGCCTAGTTACACGGCCTAGTATGGTAAAAGGGTGGAAGTCCATCAAGAGCCTGAACGGCCCGCCAAAAGGCCCCATGCCCGCCGAATTGATGAAAGACTCATAAATAGCCTTAGGAAGAAAATATATGAGTACGGGAATGATTTGGAAAAATCCGAAGGGAGTCTGGCAAGAGCTCGGGCATAGTTGGCAAAAAAATAGAGGGACGGGCGGAGTTTGTTCGGCAATTGAAAGGGAAATATGATAGAGAAGTCGCGAACCTGAAGAAAAAGCTAACTACTCTCAAGAACGAAATGGCTAAACAAACAAATAACTTTAAAGCAGAGAGGGAACATTGTTATGCACTGATGTCTCGGCTAGAAGAGGATATGCAATAGTTGCAGGGTCAAAGCCATCATGACACCCAAGTGATGGAAGCTAGGTCTCAAATAATTGGCAAGGGAAAGGGTTAGAGTAATTGTCGACTATATCGTCATGAAATACCATGAATGTGAGGACATGACTAGATCCACCTTCTTCGCCGCAGTGATGACCTTTGTTTGCCAAATAATGAATGACCTGGATCGTCTCCAAGAAGCTATGGAGCATAAGCCCGCGGCGAGACCGACTGATGTCCTGCGGGCCCCTGGAGCAGCAGTTGAGGCACTTATGTATTTTTGATTTTTATTGTTCGAGTCTGTATTCTCCGTTTCTTTTGGAGTTTGTTAGTCGACTTTTGAGTCTGTATTTTCAATTTCTTTTGGAGTTTGTTAGTCCACTTTCAAGTCTGTTAGTTTTTATGTTTAATTTTGTAGGGAAGACATTGGAATCAAGATGTTTTTATTTTGTGAAAAATTTGAAAACCAAAAAAAAAAATATGTGTCCTTCTTTTATTTCACACTTATCTCCTGAACTACGTAATGATCTGATTCATGCGGCGTCATGATACATAGGAAATCCCCATAAGATTTGATCATAACCTTAAAATAAGAAAAAAAAAGAGAGAAGAAAGAAAAAGAAAAGAGAGAGAGGAAATAGAAGAGAAAGAAAGTTGAGTCAAAAGAAATAATAGCAAAGCGAGAGAGCAAAAACAAGTGCAAATTAAAAGGGGAGCAACAAGAAACCAGTGGGGAAAGCAATAGTGACTAAAGAAAGGCATGAGTGAAAGTGAAAAGAAAAGAAAGGAGAAAGTGCAAAGTGAAAAGAGTTAGTTAAGAGCCGGGATGAAACATGCAGTCGTTCAAATACACAGTAGAAAACTTTCAATTGTTCAGGTGCATTGCATCCCAAACGGGCAGTTGCCTATCTGTTAAATGCTAAACACTAACACGCTTGCTGTTGTCATTGAGACCAGGAAGGTGGTTGGTTTGTTTGGCATTCTGGCAACCCACCCGTACAACACAAGGTCAAAGAGCAAGGTCGCCATGACTAGCAAAGACTTGGACACAGGGGTTATTGATCTGTTAAGGGGGATTGTGGAATCGGAATTTGAGTTGAAAGAAGAGGCCCAAAGGTTGGAACGCCAGATAATAGAGATGTACCGGGTTTGGATTAGTGGGCATCCTCTACCCTCAATCCCCACTAACTATGTTGAAAATCTTGCTTCCGTCCCACTACCATCATGATCCCAGATTCCCACTGCTGCTGATTTCTCCCCACAACATGCCCCAGGCTTTACCCCTTGCTACCACTACCCTGGCATCTTGTCCCAGCCTTTTTCATATCGCGCGTCATTAGCTACTCCCGTTTTTGCAGCTCCTCCACATGCCACCATCCCTCTATCTTCTAGTGGAACCTTGTTCAAAGTTCCTGATGTTCAATACTATGCTACAGAACAAACTTTCAAGACCTCGGATCCATACTATTGCACTCTTCATTTTGGGCCTCCCATTGAAATTGAAAAACCCGCTAAGAATGTGGAGCAGGATGAGATATTTAGTGAACATGCGCTGTTTGCAAAAGGGTCTTCGAACGGTGTCAGGGCAAGTCAGAAAAAGCCAAAGTTGGTGGTACCAGGGATCCCAAGCAAGCTATTATAGTTGTGAAAGGGTTTCCCATTACCCTTGTTGTTATTAAACTAGTGACTCAGTTGCCAGCGGTTGAGACAAAGGATGTCTCGTTGAACTACAAACGAGCAATAATGACATACAAGGGAAAAGAAGTGGAGAAAGAATTTGTTGAGATCGCAGGACCGACTCATTTCGGGGGATGTTTTACCTCTGAAAAATTGAGGAAAGCCATGCTCTCCAAGGATAGCCAAATGCAAGTGAAGAAACCGGTTACCAAGGAAGAGGCCGAAGAGTTCTTCGAAAAGATGAAAGTGCAAGACTATTCCATTGTTGAACAACTAAGGAAAACTCCAGCGAATATTTCTCTGTTATCCTTGTTGATACGTTCGGATAAACACCGCAGGGCCATAATGAAGATTCTGAACAAGTCACATGTTCCTGATAAGATCACAGTGAATCGATTGGAAAAGATTGCTAGCAGGATCTTCGAAGCAAATAGGACCACTTTCGCAGACTATGAGATTCCTCTAGAGGGTACGGACACAATCGAGCTCTTTATATCACGGTGAAATGCGAAAATTACTTTGTCACAAGGGTGTTGGTTGATAATGGCTCGAGTGAAAATATTTGCCCTCTGCCACTTTGCCAAAGTTGAAGATCGGCACTAAAGAATCCACATGAACAGTGTATGTATTCGAGGCTTTGATGGGGAAGGAAAAGATTCTGCTGGAGATATAATGCTTGAATTGGTGATAGGGCCAGCAGGTTTCAGGGTGAAATTTCAAGTGCTAGACGTGGTTGCCTCCTGTAATTTGTTATTGGGTAGGCCTTTGATACATGTGGCTAAGGCAATGCCATCTTCTCTACATCAAGTGGTAAAATTTGAGTGGGACAAACAAGAAATAGCTGTGAATGGCGAGGAGAATTTATCTCTTTATGAAGATTCATCTATTCCATTTGTTGAGGCTGGAGATGATAAAGGATCTTTAGTTTACCAAACTTTCGAAACAATGTCCATCGAAAAGATTCCTATAGGAAAATGTATTACAAGGACGAGGCTATCACCTTCGATTTTCATGGTAGCAAACGAGATGTTGAAGTATGGTTTTGTGCCGGGTAAGGTTCTGGGCGCATCTTTGCACGGTATCGTGCAACCAGTGTCTCTACGTGAAAATCTGGGTACATTTTGTCTGGGATTCAAGCCTACAGAGGATGATGTGAAGAAGGATACAAAGTTGAGAAAGAAAGAATGGTCTCTCCCTAAGCCTATCCCACGCCTCTCCAGGTCTTTCGTCAAGTCAGGGGTAGTGAAGCGTCCGGTGTCAGCAGTTCCAAAGCCTGTGGTTGACTTTAACGAAGAGTCGATCAAAATGTCCCAAAATCTATTTGATGAGGTCGATATGGTTGAATTTGGGGAAGGTTCTAGTGATGAAGAGGTGAATTTTGTTGGGCTGAATGTGAAGCATAGCAATCGGGAAGCCGTTCTTCTCCCCACCTGGGAGGATTTTTGGTAGTTTACCTTGTTTTTCTTTCTATTATCTAGATTATTCAAAGGGTTGTAACCCAGATTTCACTTCTGCTTGTTTTGATGGTCAAACCCACTCTTTTGTTCTACTTTCGGTGGAATCGAATGTTTCTTCTTTTATTGTTATTCTTAATATATATTTCAATTTGTTGTCCTTTATACAGTTTTTGTTATGCTGGTTCTAATGACATGACATGCATGCAGAGCTTTTAGCCAGATCTTGAAAGCCAATCTAATCATGGAATAATGAAACATAGTTTTTAATATGATAAAAGATGCGTTTGAAGAAACAAATAAAGATTCACGCATTTTGAGATAACCTGAAGCTTGAATTGAGTGAAACTGAGGCAGCTAGTCTTGGAATCAAGAGGTTAATAAGAGCATACAACAGAGAAATGTCTCCCAAACAGTTTGAGGTAGATCAGTTAGTGTTAAAATGCATTCTTCCGCATCAGGCTGAAGCAAAAGGTAAGTTTGCCCCAATTCGGCAGGGGTCGTTCGTTGTAACAAGAGTGTTGTCCAATGGTGCTTTGTATTTAACAAATATAGAAGGAAAATGTGTAGATATGGCTATCAATTCTGATGCATTCAAAAGATATTATGTATGATTTCTTTGGTTTAAATTGTGTTGTTTGTATTTGGCATGTTTTGAAGATTGGAATGACGAAGACATTTTATTCTGCTATCTAAACACTTTATCCTTTGTTACCCCTTTTGAGCCTTATTTACTTTCTTTCATACCCCTCCTTTGGAATCAGAAGCAATGTTTAGAAGTACATATACAGGAAATATAAATAAATAAAAAGAGAAAAGAGGAAAAGGAAGAGAAAAAGAGAAAGAAAAGAATGGAAAAAGAGTAAAGAAAAGAGAAAAAAGAAGAGTAGAAAAGAAAAAAAAAAGAGAGAAAGGAAAAGAAAAAGAAAAGTAACAAAAACAAAGCAATTCCTATGTCATGAACTACGTTCAACCTGATTCCTTTTAAGGATACATAGGCAGCCTCATGGTTCAGTCCCATCAAAACAAAATTCAAAAGTCCCCAGGCAAAGAAACTGGGGTAGAAGTTGCGGTGTTGTAAAAGATCTGATTCCAAAAGTTGTAATTTTGAACCCATTCAGGTTGTTTTAAGCCTTTATGATATCCTTTCCTTCTAACTCTATCCAAAAGCCTGCATTACGGTCCAAAGAAAGACCTTCCGATCAATCTTTGAGAATGCCAAGTCAAGCGAGATAGAGGTATGATTCGCATCAGGGGCAACACTCCGTCCTGCACAAGGGAAGATGAATAAATGAGAGAGTCTTATTGGTAAAAACCCTCACTGGCACCGTAGGGCGATGGAGAGCTGAGAGAAATTAAAATGAGACTCTTATTAGTGAAAACCCTCACGGGCACCGTAGGGCAACGGTGAGTTGAGAGATGAACAAATGAGAGAGGTTTGTTGGTGAAAATCCTTCAGGGCACCGAAAGCCGAATAAGTTTGGTGACTTTGCAGAGAGGTTGCATTATGGGAACCCGGGGTATAAAGTATGAAGACTGAAGGGTGATTGGTTCAATGGACTAGGCTGATTAATCCAAAATCCATGTCATGATGATTAGTGCCAGCTGCCTCACTTAGATAAGTCTCATTTCCTTTTCTTCCTCAAACAGTCATCATGTTTCAAATTTTCTTCTTTATTCCTAACTCTCGAATTCATAGCATTTCATTTTCTTTTGGGTCTATTTCTCTAAGGCTTTTCCAATGTTAGCCTTGTTAAGCAAGTAAGAAAGTATTTCAAAGCTTATTACCAACTGTCTAATTGCACAAAGCAAAGTACGGCCAAAGCATACCAGAAATAGCATGATGCAAAATAGAAAATGAGGTATTAGTGGAAGTTCAGGTGTTTGAGTGGTTTCGTGAACGTTAGGGAAATACAGAGGTTCAAATTGGAAAGGACGGAACTGCAAAACAGCAGGTTAAGTGCAGGATAGAGAGTCCTGTGGTTGAGGGTCCGTTAGAAGGTCAAACAATTCTTTGCCAGTCCAAGGAAGCCAAAGAATGTCGTAAACTAACCACCACATTTTCAAACTGATAATGCTTTGTTCTGGAAAACAAGGGAATACAGTTCGAGTTTTGGCAATCAGGCGCACACCTAGAAAACAAGGGAATACAGTTTGAGTTTTGGCAATCAGGCGCCCACCTAGAAAATAAGCGAATACAGTTTGAGTTTTGGCAATCAGGTGCCCACCTGGATAACAAGGGAATAGAGTTCAAGTTTTGGCAATCATGCGCCTACTTGGAAAACAAGGGAATACAGTTCAAGTTTTGGCAATCAAGCGCCCACCTGGAAAACAAGGGAATACAGTTCGAGTTTTGGCAATCAGGCGCCCACCTGGAAAATAAGGGAATACAGTTAGAGTTTTTGCAATCAGGCGCCCACCTAGAAAACAAGGGAATATAGTTCGAGTTTTGGCAATCAGGCGCCCACCTGGAAAACAAGGGAATACAGTTCGAGTTTTGGCAATCAGGCGCCCACCTGGAAAACAAGGGAATACAGTTCGAGTTTTGGCAATCAGGCGCCCACCTGGAAAACAAGGGAATACATTTCCAGTTTTGGCAATCAGGCGCCCACCTGGAGAACAAGGGAATGCAGTTCAAATTTTGGCAATCAGACGCCCACCTGGAAAACAAGGGAATACAGTTCATGTTTTGGCAATCAGGCACCCACCTGGATAATAAGGGAATACCGTTCGAGTTTTGGCAATCAAGTGCCCACCTGGAAAAACAAGGGAATACAGTTCGAGTTTTGGCAATTAGGCGCCCACCTGGATAACAAGGGAATACAGTTCAAGTTTTTGCAATCAGGCGCCCATCTGGAAAATAAGGGAATGCAGTTCGAGTTTTGGCAATCAGGCGTCTAGCTGGAGAACAAGGGAATGCAGTTAAGGTTTTGGCAATCAGGCGCCCACCTAGAGAACAAGGGAA
The DNA here is from genome assembly GCF_001879085.1 of Nicotiana attenuata. NCBI lineage: Eukaryota > Viridiplantae > Streptophyta > Magnoliopsida > Solanales > Solanaceae > Nicotiana > Nicotiana attenuata. Next base: position 51,959,661 of record NC_031995.1, read on the forward strand.
TACAATTCAAGTTTTGGCAATTAGGCGCCCACCTAGAGAACAAGGGAATACAGTTCATGTTTTGGCAATCAGGCGCACACCTGGATATCAAGGGAATACAGTTGATGTTTTGGAAATCAGGCGCCCACCTGGATAACAAGGGAATACATTTCAAGTTTTGGCAATCAGGAGCCCACCTGGAGAACAAGGGAATACAGTTCAAGATTTGGCAATCAGGCGCCCACCCGGAGAACAAGGGAATGCAGTTCACGTTTTGGCAATCAGGCGCCCACCCGGAGAACAAGGGATTACAAATCAAGTTTTGGCAATTAGGCACCCACCTGGAGAACAAGGAAATACATTTCAAGTCTTGGCTATCAGGCGCCCACCTAGATAACAAGGGAATACAGTTCAAGTTTTGGCAATCAGGCGCCCACCTGGATTACAAGGGAATACGGTTCAAGTTTTAGCAATCAGGCACCTGCCTGGAGAACAAGGGAATACAATTCAAGTTTTGGCAATCAGGCACCCACCTGGAGAACAAGGGAATACAATTCAAGTTTTGGCAATCAGGCGCCTACCTGGAGAACCAGGGAATGCATTTCATGTTTTGGCAATCATACGCCCACCTGGAGAACAAGGGATGATAGTTCTAGTTTTAGCAATCAGGCACCCACCTGGAGAACAAGAGAAGACAGTTCAAGTTTCGGCAATCAGGTGCCCACCTGGAGAATAAGGGAGGAAAGTTAAAGTTTCGGCAATCAGGAGCCCACATAGAGAACAAGGGAAGACAGTTCAAGTGTCGGTAATCAGGCGCCCACCTGGAGAACAAGGGAAGACGGTTCAAGTTTCGGCAATCAGGCGCCCACCTGGAGAACAAGGGAGGACAGTTCAAGTTTCGGCAATCAGGCGCCCACCTGGAGAACAAGGGAATACAGTTCAAGTTTTGGCAATCAGTCGCCCACCTGGAGAACAAGGGAATACAACCCAATTTTCGGCTATCAGGCGCCCACCTGGAGAATAAGGGAATACAGTACGAGTTTTGGCAATCAGGCTCCCACCTGGAGAACAAGGGAATATAGTTCGAGTTTTGGCAATCAGGCGCCCACCTGGAAAACACGAGATTACAGTTCAAGTTTCGGCAATCAGGCGCCCACCTGGAGAGCAAGGGAATACAGTTCAAGTGTCGGTAATCAGGCGCCCACCTGGAGAACAAGGGAATACAGTTCAAGTTTTGGCAATCAGGCGCCCACCTGGAGAACAAGGGAATACAGTTCAAGTTTCGGCAATCAGGCGCCCACCTGGAGAACAAGGGAAGACAGTTCAAGTTTCGGTAATCAGGCGCCCACCTCGAGAACAAGGGAATACAGTTCATGTTTTGGTAATCAGGGGCCCACTGGGAGAACAAGGGAATACAGTTCAAGTTTTGGCAATCAAGTGCCCACCTGGAGAACAAGGGAATACAGTTCAAGTTTCTGTAATCAGCTGGCCACCTGGAGAACAAGGGAATACAGTTCAAGTTTCGGCAATCAGGCGCCCACCTGGAGAACAAGGGAAGATAGTTCCAGTTTCGGCAATCAGGTGCCTACCTGGAGAACAGGGGAAGACAGTTCAAGTTTCGGCAATCAGGCGCCCACCTGGAGAACAAGGGAGGACAGTTCAAGTTTCGGCAATCAGGTTCCCACCTGAAGAACAAGGGAAGACAGTTCAAATTTCGGCAATCAGGAACCCACATGGAGAACGAGGGAAGACAGTTCATGGTTCGGCAATCAGGCGCCTATCTGGAGAACAAGGGAAGACATTTCAAGTTTCGGCAATCAGGCACCCACCTGGAGAACAAGGGAATATATTTCAGACTTAAATTAAAGTCTGCAACAAAAGAAGCTCGCCTCGAGAGTGCGAGTCAACATTTCAAGATGCACAATAGAACTGTAGAAGCGACAAGATTAAGTTAGAAGATGTGTAGATAGGATTCTTGTAATTCATAGATCATAGTTTAGCCTAGCTTCTTTTTATTTTGTCTCGATGTAATAAGGAGTTTAGCGAGCAGTAGCAGTAGCAGCAACAGTGAAATCACAGCTTCCCGGTAGTCCCAGCAACCAAAACATTCAGAACTACACCAACCTGATTCCTTTATAGCAAAGGATATGTAGGCAACCTCGGAAGCAAGGTTCAGTCAGATCTTTCAAAAATGCTTCCCACAGAGTATCCAAACGGGCACAAATCGCCCGTATCCGCTCACTTTATCTTTGCCCAAAAACTCTTCGTGTTTCCAAGCAAAGAGGGGCAACTATGAGTACGTGATTTTTCCCCTATGCGAAATACTCCAACAAATTAAAGAAATAGATTTTTCCAATTGTTTGCAATTTTATAGGATTTTTGTACGAATTTGTGTTAATTGTTTGCATTTCTGTGCATGTTTACTTTTATTAAAATCATGAAAAATACAAAAAATACCATGCATTGCATTTAGATTTTTGTTTCCATGTTTTTAGGATTAATTAGTTAATTAATTGTTTTACTAAAATGAAAATCACAAAAATGGTTCATTATTGCATTCTTAGCTTTTGATTTTGGATTATTAATTTTCTCTTTTAAATTAAGATCAATTCATTTTTTATAATTTGATAATTAGTTAAATTTTACAACTTAGATTAATTTAGGGTTTAATTTAGGATTTTTGTTAATAAAGAAAAGAAAAGCAAAAGAAAAAGGTTTAAAAAAGAAATAAAAAGATGGCTTAAATTAAGTGTTGAAATCGGGCCAATGTACACCCAAATTTTCCCAAATCCAGCCCAAATCCCACCCCCAATATAGATTTAGACCCAGCACAATATCGCATACCAGATCCAGCCAGCCCCACCCTACACCAAACGACACCGTTTCCATCGTTATTTAATCCCATCCGTTGATTTCGTTTAATCGAACGGATGGGAACTAACCTTCTATTTTGTATTTAACTGTCTGAAACCGGTTACCCCCTCCCCTCCCGTTTCGAACCCCCCATTCCATCTTCACCACCTAAAGAGGCCAAATCCTAGCCGCCCCAAGTCCCCTCGCCGGCTCCGCCTTGTTAAGCCGCCAGATATCGCCCCACGGCGGCGGTGACACTCCAAATACCCCGAACATAACACCACATAATCTTTTATCCCTCCCCTTTCCAAATCTACAAACCTCTTCCCCGAAATCCCCATCCAAATCCTCAAATCTTAGATCTAAAAATCAAATTCTAAAACTTAGTTCACCCAAGTCCACCCAAAACATCATACCACAGTCTCCTCACTCCCCTCGACCTTAATACCTCACTTATTTTCCCAAATAACCCCGCAAAATTCTGCCATTTCAAATCTAAGGCTAGGTTCTGTCCGGTTCAAAGTTGCTGGCTCAATTTTCATTTGAAATCCAAAGCCCATTGTTTGTTTTCCTTCGAAAATTAGGCTTCCATAAGTCTTTTCTTTCAAGGAGATCCGGTCAAATCCATGCAAGATCGGATCCCTTGAAGGAAAATACCTTTGTTGGTCTATCAAGGCGGAGACGGACCTAAATGCTTAGTTCGTTTGTTGTTTTCCAGTCCAAACGGTAAGGTATCATCATTTTACCTTTCCATTTCTTTGTTTTTCTTTCTTTCTTTCTTTCTTTTCTTCAAATGTCGAGTCAGTGTTCTTCCTAGATTAATTCTTAGTTTATAAATCAGTCTATTATTTGAACGTGGTTAGTTAGTAATTTGTTTTAGGGTGCATCAATTTGATCATTTTGGTTTCAGAAATTACTCCAACTATTTGTGCAAGTTTCATTTAGGGTTTACCGATTTGTCTTAGCTCGGGATTAATTTAGCCTAAGTTTTGAGTTAGCTTCCATTTGTTGTCATATGTTATTAGTTCCCTTTATGGTTTTCTCTGACTGTATGATTAGCATAAATTATTAGTTATTTGTTTTTAATTAATGCATGATTAGTTTAGGATCAGTGTTATTCAAGGTGTTTGATTGTTTGTTTACCCGTTTGCCTAGGTTTATAAATTGTTAGAAACTCCTAGGGCTTAATTGAACAAATGAAAACTTAGTGCTAATTTTGAAAATAAGAACAATATTTTCAGATAAGGTTTATATTGGAAGGCTCTAGAATAGGGGAAGCTGGCCTCATTTGGTTTGCACAAAATACATAAACCAATGAGGGACAACCAACTATCCAAGTTGGGTAAAAAAGATGCCTTGATGCTGAAGGAATAATTCCATTATTCTCTTCAGCGCATGACACTCTCAAGGGCTATATATATAGACCATTTCTTTCATACAAAGAGGGGAGAGATTCATACCCTAGAAAATACACAAAAAATTCTCTACATTACTGGTTGGTTTTCTGATCTTCTCTTAGAACTTTAAGAGCTTTTTTCATGGAATTTCTTGTTTTCTGGGTTTAAGGCTGGGTACGGTTCCCGTGACGTAGTTGTAATTTGTAATTTCTAAATTCGGGTGTACATTTCATGTGACCCGACTTCAATTTCCAATAATTTTAAATAAAATAAACATGTCATGAACCGCGAGTGCATTTTATATAGCGTGGTTTATGATGTGTCTTCAAAATAATCATGAATTTTCCTAAAAACATTAAAAGTGGTTAAAAGGAATAAAATGCACATGGGTTTCTAAATATGTAAAAATCAGATAACTAGGCCAATAATGATAGTTGAGCTACCGTGCTAAAACCACGAAACCCGGGAATGCCCAACATCTTCTCCGGGTTAACAGAATTCCTTACCCGGATTTTTGTGTTTCGCGGACTTTAAAAACAGAGTCAAACTTTCCTCGATTTGGGATTTTAGGCCGGTGACTTGGGACACCATAAATTATCCCAAGTGGCGACTCTGAATTTAATATAAATAATCCAGTTTCGATTGCCACTTAAATTGGAAAAAACTCCATTATACCGTTTCGGGGGTAGAAAAAGGAGGTGTGACAAAGGGGAGCACGAATGGGGGTGAGAAACTATCAAATAATTAAGCAAAAACATAGTTGAGGTATAGAAGAAATATGAATGGGTTGAAGTAAGGACTCTCGATGACAACTCAATGAATAAAATCATTCCTAATGCACGAATGTAATAACCCAGCCGGTTGTTTCGAGAGTTGTAGCCCGGTTAACCTATTTTCTGCACCTTTTGTGCTCTACAACTGTTATATGACTTACTGGATTAGTTGGATCAGGTACAGAGATATTTCAGAGTGAATTGAGACACTTAGTCTCTTAATTAAAGTTTAAGTTGGAAAAGTTGACCGGATATTGACTTATGTGTAAACAACTTCGGATTTAAATTTTGATGGTTCCGTTAGCTTCATTAGGTGATTTTATACTTAGGAGTGTGTCTAATTTGTGATTTGGATGTCCGTAGTAGAATTAGGCTTGAAATGGCAAAAATTCGAATTTTAGAATATTTGACTGGGAGTGAACGTTTTGATATCGGGGTCGAATTCTGATTCCGAAAGTTGGAGTAGGTATGTGGTATCATTTATGACTTGTGTGCAAAAATTGAGGTCAATCGGACGTGATTTGATATGTCTCGGCGTAGGTTGTATTTGGAAATTTCAAAGTTCACTAGGCTTGAATCCATGTGCAATTCTTGTTTTTGATATTGTTTGAGGCGATTTGAGAGTTCGACTAAGTGTGTATGATATTTTGGGACTTGTTGGTACATTCAGATAGGGTCCCGAGTGGCGCGGGTATGTTTCGAGGTGAATTTTGAGTGAGTCCAGGCATTTTCGGCACTCTGATGCTGTTCAGGTACCTACTGAGTGCGAGTGCCGAGTACCAAGTGTCGAGTGCTGAGTGACCGTGAGGAATGAGTGGCTATGAGGAATGAGTGACTATGAGGTTGGAGTGAATGAGAGAACTGAGTGGTTGTTGTCCTAAGAGGCTGTATGTGATTTCATTATTGTTGCACATAGTTGCCATATATCAATGTTTTGAAAACTTATGAAAAATATTTTATCCGATTTTACTTGAGCTTGGCATGTATAAACTGATTTGACTAAATTCTGCCGGATATGAAAGCATGTTTCTTTTTCCTTGTTGAGACTACTGAAATTAAACCACAACTATGTAGCTCGTCACTATCTTTCAGTTCCTTATTTACTATTTTTACTTACTGAGTTGGTTATACTCACGCTACACCCTGCACTTCATGTGCAGATCTAGGAGTTTCTTGATGCAGTGGTTGTTGATATTTCACGTAGCTAGCCGTTGGAGATATCGAGGTAGCTGTCTGGCGTTCGCAATCCTTGTTTTTTCCTTCCTTACCTTTTCTTTCGTTGTATTTGGATCGAAACTGTTATAGATGTTTCATTTCTAGACTAGTTATGTATAAATACTCATGGTCTCAGTAACACCCCGATATTGGGAGCTATTTCCGCACTTGTGTTTTGGGTTTTACCCATGTTTATGAAAACTTTGCAATTTAAAATTTCTCGATTCATTTTCTGTTAAATATTGGAAGTATTTTGGAAACGTCGGCTTTCCTAGTACCATCAATAGGCGTCATCACAATATGTTAGGATTTTGGTCATGTCAACGAATTTCAACAAGAATTACTCAAGTTCCACATCTCGTAATCTCGGATAATATGTCACAACTTCCAAACCATACACACATGGCGCCTTGTGCCTATATTGATCAAATTACTTTTGCACGGCAAAACCCACGTGCTAACATATATATTGTATCCGCATCAAATGCTACATTAAATATTCAGGAGATTTAGTCTTATACAATAAGCATAGTAACAACCTAGTATAAATTAGAAAATCAATTGAAAAAAAATGAGTCTAATTTAGAAATCATTTGGGTGAAGAGAATAGCATTCTCAATTTAAATAAAGTATCAGATAGCTACTTAATTAAATTTAGAGTTTGTTAAATAAAAACATAACAACGATTTATAACTAAGATAAAATCATTGTATAGGGTGAGGAGTTTAACTTGAAAATTAATTAAAGTAAAATATGACAACTATTAAGAATAATAAAATACTGGATGCAAAGAAGAGTTTTAACGTAAGTGTAACGACCCGACCGGTCGTTTTGAGTTCTAGGGCGTTGTTTGGCGGTTTGAGTCCTTGAGTAGCTTCATTTGATGGTTTATGACTTGTACGTGTGGTCGGAATTGAATTTCGAGAAGTTCGGAGTTGATTCGGATGGAAAATTCTCAATTCGAAAGCTTTAGGTTGGAAAAGTTAATCAAGATTGGACTTTTGATTTAACGACCTCAGAATTGGGATTTGAATGTTCCTATAGGTTTGTATGATGATTTTGGATTTGGGAGTATGTTTAGGTTGAGTATCGGGTCATCTAGGAGCATTTCGACGCTTATTGTGGAAAGTTGGCATTTTGAATGTTTTAAAATTTAATATGTTTGGTTTGAAGTGAACTTTGGTGTTATCAATATCCGTTTGGTATTCCGAGCATTGAAATAGGTTCGTATCGCGATTTATGAATTGTACGCTAATTTTGGCATCATTTCGTAATGTCTTGATGTGATTCGGACGCGTTCGTCAAAGTTTGGAAGTTTGGAAGTTTGAAAGTTGAAAGAAGGATTTTGATCATTGATTCGTGATTTTGATATTGTTCATGGTGTTTCGAGCATTTAAATATGTTTGGACAAGGTAATGGGAATTATTGGTGTGATCAAACGGGGTCCCGGTGGCCTCGAGTGAGTTTCAGGTGGTTTCGGATCAATTCTCTTTGTTTTCTCACTGCTAGTTTCTGGTGTGTTTGGTGTGCATTGCGATCACGGAAGTAAGGATGCGATAGCGAAGGGTTAGCTAGGCTTGTTGAAGTTTTGTTCAGCGTGATCGTGCATAAGGGATCGCGATTTCGTATCTGGAGTAGGTGTTTCTTCGGGTTCGTGTGGGCTGAGTCGCGAACGCGATGAGTTAAGGAGGCAGGCCTGTTTGGGAGAGTTGTGTTATGTTGTGATGACCCAAAATTTCATGTCTTGTTTTGGAAGTCAAATATGTGTCTCGAGGCCTTAAAAACCTCCTTTTGTCCCACCTCGATTTACGTGTACAGTCCGGGCGCGTTTCCGGAAAGCTTTTATGTTAAATTTAAGAGAAATATTGCATTTAGCCTTTAAAATTGATTAAAGTTGACTTCGGTTAATATTTTTTGTAAACGGACCCGAACTTGTGATTTGACGGTCCCGTAGGGTCCATAGTAAAATATGGGACTTGGGCGTATGCCCGGAATCAAATTCCGAGGCCCCTAGCCCGAGAAAAGAATTTTTAAAGAAAATTTTTTGCTGGAAAATATAAAGACCATTGGAAATGAAATTGTGTGTGATCTTGATGGTATCGGGCACGTATTTTTGTTCCGGAGCCCGATACAGGTTTAAAATAATATTTAAGTCAAATTTGTGAATTTGGGTAAGAATCGGAGTTGATTTGATATAAATCGGACCTTAGGTTGAGAAAATGGAAAATTTGAACTATCTTATGAATTTCATTAATTTGAGGTAAAATTCGTAGTTGGTGATCTTATTTTGACGATTTGATCGCACGAGCAGGTCCGTATAACGTTTTTAGGCTTGCGTTCGTGTTTGGCTTGGAGCCTCGAGGGTTTGGGTGAGTTTTGGATATGACACAGAGTGATTAGAACTTTGGAAACTCGGTTGTGCATCTGGTATTTTTGCACAGGCCTCTGATCTCGCAATTGCGAGATCAGGCTTCAGAATTGCGAAGTAAGCAGGCCTGGGGAAAGTGACAATTTTGTCGCAAATGTGAACCAGGCCTGGGCAGGCCACCCTCGCAAATGCAAACTCTGGGCCGGAATTTGCGAAGGCCCTTCTGTCGCAAATGCGACGTTTTCTTCGCAAATGCGAAGGCACCAGTATTTCAATGGGTTCGCAATTGCGAACCACTGATCGCAATTGCGATAACTGCGACCTGTTAAGTGGGATTTATGACGGGATTTGCATCATTTTGTAACTTTCTCAAACCCTAAACATCCCTAGGCGATTTTTCAAAGACCCTAACTTCTCCAAATCATAGGTAAGTGATTTCTAACTCATCTTCTTCAATCTAATTCATCTTTTTACATGATTCCATCTAAAAATCTAGGGTTTTTCATGGGATATTGGGTGATTTCGGGTAGAAATTAGGATTTTCAAATTTTGGGGATTTAGACCTCAATTTGAGGTTGAATTTCAAAACTTATTGCATATTTGAGTTCGTGGGTCAATGGGTGATCGGGTTTTTGTTCGTACTTCGAGTTTTGACCAAACAGGCCCGGGGTCGATTTTTGACTTTTTGGGTAAAACATTGGGAAATCTATATTCTTGCATTAGAATTAGTTTGTTTAGCATTTATTGACGTTATTAAGTAAATTATAACTAAATACAAGCAGATTAGAAGTGGAACCGAGAGGTAATGTGGTAATTGAGGCTTGATTTTATTAGTGGAATTGAGGTAAGTGTTTGGTCTAACCTTAGCTTGAGGGAATATGAGTTGTGGTCTTATTTTCTACATGTTAGTGTTGAGTACGGCGTATAGGTGTGGTGAAGAGTATCTATATGTTGGTGTCAAGCATGCACGTGAGTCTTATACCATGATTGTTGTGACTCCAATATGTACCGTCCATGCTTAAATTGATGATTATCAATGTTGAACAACACTTATGAAAGTTTCTGGGTAATTGACCATTGTTGAGTATTGGCTCAAGTTGAGATTTATTTTGTGAAATAACTGTTGAAATGAGATTGGTTATAGCTAATTCCCTTGCTGGGATGTTATTGTTTATATTGTTGATTCCCTTCCCAGGATGTATTGTTTTTATTTTTTGTGTGAGGAAGTTTGTAAAGCACCAAGGGTGATGGCGTTCATGATATTGTGAGTGAGTGTTCATGCACGAATGGTGATGCTGTGCCGATATTGTGAGTTTTAATGCATGAAGGGTGATGTCGTGCCATGATTTGAGAGCTAATGCATGAAGGGTGATGCCGTGCCGATTTTTTAGAGTTAATGCATGAAGGGTGATGCCGTGCCATGATTATGAGAGGTAATGCACGAAGGGTGATGTCGTGCCATTTCTGTTATTTCATATGGTGAGAACGAGAGTTAAAGCACGAAGCGTGATGCCGTGCATGGGTTACTATTTCATTATTCCTGTTGATTCAAATATGATGCTCATTATGCTTCTCTATTGGTCTATTGTTAGAATTTGATATTCCCCGCAACATGTCCCCTTTCCATCATTATGTGTTATTTCATGTTATTATTGTCCTATTTGTATATGATTTAACTGCACAGGGTTACATGGTTGTCGTGTCCTAGCCTCGTCAATACTTCGCCGAGGTTAGGCTCGACACTTACCAGTACATGTGATCGGTTGTACTGATACAGCACTCTGCACTCTTTTGTGCAGATTTCGGTGCCGGACCTAGTGAGTATCTTGAGGTAGTTGCCTTCAGTCCAGGGAGACCAAGGTAGATCTACTGGCGTCCGTAGAGCCCGAAGTCCCCATTTCCCCACTTTAACTTTTTGCTGTCTCTTTTCGTTTCGAGAACAGTTGTTTTTCTTTCAGACTTGTATTTGCAGTACATCTTAGTCGTTTGTGGATTGTGACACCAGATTCTATGGGGTACTTATGTACTTGAGTTGTGGCATTGTTCTTTTAGTTCCGCATTTCTTAATTATTTTGCTTAGCTAATATCTAATCCAGTGTAATTAATAAAAATGGTGGTAACAACTGTAATTGTCGGCTTGCCTTGCTTTCACGAGTATGAGCCATCATGACTCCCGAGGGTGAGAAATCCGGGTCGTGACATATGTGATTGCGAAAGGTCTCATGCGATTGTGTGGCGTAATTTCTGAGGTTGGGGTTTATTACCTTCGTGTTCGCGTAGTTTGGCTCGTGTTCGCGTAGGCTTGTCCAATTAAGCTTCGCGATCACATAATGGTTAACGCGTTCGCGTAAGAGGATTTCTGGGCAAGTTTTGTGTGGCCTTCGCGATCGTGTGCGCTTTTTTGCGACCACGTAGAAGGGAGGCATGTGCAGTATATAGTTAGCAAAAACGGGATTTGCTCATTTCTTCTCATTTTCCTCTCTTGGAGCTATTTCATCCACCTCTTGGGATAAGTACTTCTAAACCACTTTTGATTATATTTCATGAACACATGGAGTTTTAACATGAAAATTGATGGAAATTTTGGGATTTTGAAGAAAAATCTAGGATTAATATTTTTGGATTTTGACCACGAAATTGGTCATGGAATTAGGAATAAATAATATATTTGAGTTCATGGTGTTATGGGTAATGTTTATCTTCAAAATATTTTAAAATTCGAGCACGTGGACCTGAGGGTTGACTTTGTTGACTTTTCGAGCGAAGTTGGGAATTGCTATAAATTGATTAATTATGAGTATTAGAGTATATTTTTATTGATTTTCACATTGTTTGACTAGTTTCGGATCGATGGGCATAGGTTTGTGGTGTTGGAGAGGTGTTGGAGCCTGTTATGGAACTTCATAGTAATGTAAGTCTCCTGTCTAACCTTGTGAGGGGGAATTTACCCTGTAGGTATTATTCTTGTTATTACATGTTATGGAAGCTAAGCACGTATGAGGTGACGAGTGTTTGTGCGTATGTTAGAGTTCTTGATTATGTTAGGGTAGACATACATTTACGCCATTCTTTAATTGTACTAATTGAGTTATTCATGCATGTGTAATTACTTCATTTTGCATTACGACTTGAGACTAGGCTTGCATAGAGTAACGGACTCGCTATATTTGACGAGCTACTAGATGAGCCGTGGAAAATTGTGTTTCCCTTATGAATCTCTTCCGCGTTATGCGTATTCATCGAACAGTTTTCTTAATTTCATAACTCACACGTATATTCGTGAGTGGGGTCTAGCACCCGTTAAAGCTTCTTATTCTAATGGGATCGGACCGTTAGCCTCGGTAGTATTATGTAACACACTTTTATGGGATTGGGTTGTTCCCCTTGGCAGAGTATCATATTCTTATGGGATCGGGCCGTTCGCTTCAGCTGGATTATGTACCACACTCTTACGGAATCGGGACGTTCACCTCGGTAGTATCGTGTACCATATTCCTATGGGATCTGGTCGTTCACCTCGGCAGTTCTATAAAATACTCTTATGGGATTGGGCCGCTCGGCTCAACAGAATCGTGCAAAATACTTAATAAAGAGTCCGCGTACTTATGAGTTTCCTGACTCGAGATGCGACCGTTGATTTTGTATTGACCATTATGTATTCCATTTGAGGGGGTATTCGATAATTGAAGACTTTGTGTTCATTGTTAAGCCGTAGATGATAATATTTGCTTATATCTGTACTAATTGTGTATTTACAATGTTTTATACTTGTCTACTTTGTTAAATTTGATTTACTGGACCACTAGTAAGTGTCAATATCGATCCCTCATCACTACCACTTCGGGGTTAGGCTATACAGTTACTGGGTACGCGTTGATTTACATACTCATGTTGTACTTCTGCACTAAATGTGCAGGATCTGACAGGTTCATTTGGTGGTCATTTGGGCGCGTAGACGCAATTGTAAAGACGACTTTATGGTAAGCTGCGTTCCATGCTACGATTCACAGCACACAGAGTCTCCATCATAGTTATTTACTTTATCCTAACTATCTTGTATTCCAGACAGATGTTGTATTGTTATTGCACTTCTTAGTAGATGCTCATGCACTTGTGACCCCGCGTTTGGAGGTTCTTAGTGGATGTTCATTATTGTAGTTCATGTTATTGTTATCATTTCATCTTATGATTTAATAATATTCGAAATTTGGTAAAGAAAAGTACGGGTTTCTATGAGTGCCAGATTTTATCGTATTTATATAATGAAGTTCATGATCTCAAAAATAATAAAATAAATAATTAAGTTGGTAGTTCACCATTGGCTTGCCTAACGACGATGTTGGGTGCCATCACGACCTACAGTGGATTTTTGATCGTGACAGTAAGAGTCACATAAGATAAGCATATTAATAATTCCTTTATTTAAGACCATTGTATTACCAACAACTCGATTGGATATGGGGTAATGACCCAGCGTAGTGAATTCATCTTAAAAATCAATTCACCAAAATAATTGTAATAGGAAAGGAAAATAGGAAATGATGGGAAAGCAGTAAACCAATGAAAACATGTCACCACCCGATTATCCCACCTTCGGGAGTCATGGTGGCGCTTACTAGTGAAAGCTAGGCAAGTCAATCATTTCAAATTCTTACTTTTCTACCATTTTTAATCCTTTAACAGTTATGAATTAATGTTATATAAATAGCGGAATTAAATAAGCAGAAGAACGAAATGTAACAATTTAAATATCACCGATACAAATCCACAAACATAACTACCCAGAACTGGTGTCACAATATCACGAACTCGGACTCCCAGGTCACTGCCTCAACAGGCTAACCCCTTCACTGAACACGAGCAGAAGGAAAAATCTTCGATCTCAACTGACGAACATGCCGGTCTAGAATAGCTACCGGCTCCTCCTCATAGGACAAGTCCTTGTCCAACTGGACAGTGCTGAAATCTAACACGTGGGATGGATCACCGTGATACTTTCGAAGCATGGACACATGAAACACTGGATGCAGGGCTGATAAGCTCGGCGACAACGCAAGTCTGTAAGTCACCTCTCCCACTCGATGAAGAATCTCAAACGGGCCAATGAATCTAGGGCTAACCTTGCCGCTCTTCCTAAATCTCATCAAGCCTTTCATAGGCGACACCTGAAGCAATACCCGCTCGCCGACCATGAATGCCACATCCTGAACCTTACGGTCGGCATAACTCTTTTGCCTGGACTGAGTTGTACGAAGCCTATCCTGAATAATCTTGACCTTGTCCAAGGCACTTGTACTAGATCTATACCCAAAAACTAATCCTCCCCCGGCTCAAACCATCCGACTGGCGAGCGACACCGCTTACCATATAAAGCCTCATAAGGAGCCATTTGGATGCTCGATTGTTAGCTGTTGTTGTAGGCAAACTCTGCTAAAGGCAAGAACTGATCCCATGAGCCTCCAAAGTCAATGACACGAGCTCGGAGCATATCCTCCAAAATCTAAATAGTACGCTCGGACTGCCTGTCCATCTGAGGATGAAACAATGTGCTCAACTCAATCCGTGTGCCCAACTCACGCTGAACTGCTCTTCAGAAATGTGAGGTAAACTGCGTACCTCGGTCCGAAATGATTGACACGGGCACACCGTGAAGATGAACAATCTCCCGGATATAGATCTCATCTAACCTTTCGGAAGAATAGGAGACTGCCATAGGAATGAATTGTACTGACTTGGTCAGCCTATCAACAATAACCCACACTGCATCGAACTTCCTCTGAGTCCTTGGGAGTCCAACAAGCAATGACCTTGCCATCCTGTATCAACACCGCACCAATTCCAATACGAGATGCATCACAATAAACTGTATATGGCCCTGAACCTGTGGGCAAAACCAACACCGGCGGCGTAGTCAAGGTTGTCTTGAGCTTCTGAAAGCTCGCCTCACACTCGTCCGACAACCTGAACTGGGCACTCTTCTGGGTTAACCTGGTCATCAGGGCTACAATAGATGAAAACCCCTCCACAAACCGACGGTAATAGCCTGCCAAACCCAAGAAACTTTGGATCTCTGTAGCTGATGCGGGTCTAAGCCAGTTCTTGACTGCCTCTATCTTCGTCAGATCCACCTGAATACCCTCTGCTGAAACTACGTAACCCAAGAATGCAACCGAACTCAACCAGAACTCACACTTTGAAAACTTAGGATACAACTAACTATCTCTCAAAGTCTGAAGAACCACTCTCATACGCTGCTCATGCTCCTCCCGGCTGCGGGAATAGTTCAAAATATCATCAATGAAGACTATCACGAATGAATCCAAGTAAGGCTTAAATACTCGGTTCATCAAATCCATAAAAGTTGCTGGGGTATTTGTCAACCCAAATGACATCACCAAGAACTCATAATGCTCGTATTGAGTGCGGAAAGCTGTCTTAGGGACATCGGATGCCCTACTCCTCAACTGATGGTAGCCATATCTCAAGTCAATCTTCGAAAATATCTTGTCACTCTGAAGCTGATCAATCAAATCATCAATCCTCGGCAATGGATACTTATTCTTGATCGTAACCTTGTTCAACTGCCGGTAATCTACACACATACTCATCGATCCGTCATTCTTCTTAACAAACAACACAGGCGCACCTCAGGGTGAGACACTAGGCCTAATAAAGCCTGTATCAAGCAAGTCTTTCAACTGATCCTTCAATTCAACTCAAGCGGGGCCATACGATACGGCGGAATAGAAATGGGCTGAGTGCCCAGAGCCAAATCAATGCAAAAGTCAATATCCCTGTCGGGTGGCATACCCGGCAGGTCTGAAGGAAATACCTCAGGAAATTCACGAACTACAGGCACAGAATACATAGAAGGAACCTCAGCACTAGAATCACAAACATATGCAAAATAAGCCAAACACCCCTTCTCAACCATATGCCGAACCTTCATATATGAGATAACCCTACGGGTAGAATGACTAGGAGTCCCTCTCCACTCTAAACGAGGAAAACTCAGCAAGGCTAAGGTCACAGTCTTGGCATGACAATCTAAGATAGCGTGGTAAGGTGATAACCAGTCCATCCCCAATATGACATCAAAATCAACCATGTCCAATAGTAACAAATCTACTCAAGTCTCAAGACCCCCAATCACAACTACACATGAATGATTGACAAAATCTACCACAATAGAATCACCGACCGGTGTAGACACATATACAGTAGCACTCAAGGAATCACTAGGCATGACCAGATACGATGCAAATTAAGATGACACATAGGAGTATGTAGACCCTGGATCAAAAAGAACTGAAGCATCTCTACTACAAACTAGAACAGTACCTGTGATGACTCCATCGGAAGCCTCAGCCTCAGGCCTGGCTGGAAGAGCATAACATTGGGGTTGGGCCCCACCAATCTGAATTAAATCTCTAGGACGGCCTCCTGCTGGCTGGCCTCCAACTCTAGCAGCCTGACTCAACCTCTAATACCTCCACCTCCACCTCTAGCACCTCTACCTCCACCTCTAGCTGGCTGGGCGGGCTGTGGATCACTCGGTCCCTGAACATGGCACGGGAACCCTGATGTTGAGAGCTGCTCAGTGCTCGAGGGCAGAATCTAGCAATATACCTCGTATTGCCACAAGTAAAACAAGCCCTCAACAGCTGAGACTGCTGACCCTGACGGCCTGAATAACCACTCTGAAAACTCTGGAGCGGAGGTGCACTGATAGGAGCTGGCGGTGCACTGTAGGGCAACTGATCAGAATGCTGCATATAGGAACCACGGCCATCTGGAGCACCGTGAGAAGCCGGAAGTGCTCAATGAAATGGGCAGGGCGGATGGCCCCTACAAAAAAAATCCCTGCCTCCACATGAGGCACTACTGAATCTGCCTGAATGATGAGGCCTCCTGTCAGACCCCTGACCACTCCCCTATGATAGAACCATCTCAACTCTCCTAGCCACATTGGCCGCCTCCTGAAAAGAAATCTCGCTCCCCATCTCCTTAGCCATCTGCAATCGAATAGGCTGAATGAGTCCCTCAATGAACCTCCACATTTTCTCTCTCTCAGTAGGAAGTATAAGAAGAGCATGACGGGCCAAGTCTATAAATCTAGTCTCGTACAGCGTAACAGCCATAGAACCCCGCAGGAGACGCTCAAACTGCCTCCGATAGTTCTCTCTCTGAGTGATAGGAAGAAACTTCTCCAGAAATAGCTGAGAGAACTGATCCCAAGTCAAAGATTGTGACCCATCTGGTCTAGCCAAACAATAATATCTCCACCAAGTCTTGGCGGATCCAGACAAACAAAAAGCAGCAAAGTCGACCCATTGGTATTAACTATCCCCATATTTCGAAGAACCTCATGATAGTTGTCCAAATAATCTTGGGGATCCTCAGAAGATGTACCACCAAAAGTAGTAGTGAAGAGCTTGGTGAACCTGTCCAATCTCCCCAAGGCATCAGCAGACATAGCTGGCCCCTCTCCGGTCTGTGCCACAACACCAGGCTAAACTACCCCAACTGGCTGAGCTGTTGCAGTCTGAAACTGGGGAGCCATCTGCTCCGGAGTGCGAGTAGCAGGAGTCTGGCTCCTGCTCCGGCCTGAGAGATGGTTAGTGCTACAGGAAGCAAGCCTGTGTGGGCAACACACTCCATAACTCCCACTAGACAAACTGGAGCATCCTGAAGTACCAGGGTGGCGATGAACCCCTCTGGGACCTGAGCTCGTCCTGCTGGAACTGCCTGGGCTGGAACCTCATCCTCAAACTCAACCTGAGGCTCCGCCGTATGTGCTGCTGCTCGAGCTCTAGGCTGAGCCTTACCTCTGCCTCGGGCTCTAGCACGGCGTCAACCTCTGCCCCTCGTTGGAGCTGCTACTGGGGGCTCGGGTTGCTGGTCAGCTAATGAAGCGGTACATGTTCTCACCATCTGCGAAAGAATGGAGTGGAAGTTCAATGAGTAAGGAGAAATCAAGTCGCACAACATGAAAGAATATATGTGAAGTTTTTCCTAAATTTGTATCCTCTGGGGGATAAATACAGACGTCTCCATACCGATCCCTCAGACTCTACTAAGCTTGTCCGTGAGTTGTGAGACCTAAGTAACCTAGAGCTCTGATACGAACTTATCACGACCCGGATTTCCCACCTTCGGGAGTCGTGATGGCACCAACTAGTGAAAGCTAGGAAAGCCAATCATTTTAAATACTTACTTTTCATCCATTTTTAATCCTTTAATAATTATTAATTAACGTTATATAAACATCGGAATTAAATAAGCGGAAGAACGAAATGTAACAATTTGAATATCACCGATACAAATACTCAAACATAGCTACCCAGAACTGGTGTCACAATATCACAGACTGTCTAGGAATACTACAAATAAGGGTTCGAAAGATAAATACAACGCTGTCTCTGAAATACATAAAAGAAATAGAATGGAAAGATAGAAGGTGACGCCAGGGTCTGCGGACGCCTGCAAGACTATATCGGGTCGCCCGAATGGACTGAAGGAAGCAACCTCACTGCGGTCCAAATGCTGCAGCACCGGGATCTGCATATAGTGCAGAGTGTAGTATCAGCACAACCAACCCCATGTGATGGTAAGTGCCTAGCCTAACCCCAGTGAAGTAGTGACGAGGCTAGGACAAGACTATCAAATAAACCTGTGTAGTTAAATAACATACAGCGGAAAATAAAGGCAGAAATGTACAGTTAAGGATAGGAGGGGGAAACATGATGCGGGGAACATCAAGTAATAACAGAAAAACAACAGATAAATATAAGGAACACCAAAGTTCAATTATCAGCAGGAATCATAAATAAAGACAAGTGCACAGCATCACTCTTCGTGCTTTTACTCTCGTCCCAATCATAAGAATCAATAAAATCGGCACGGCATCATCCTTCGTGCTTTTACCTCACATAATCATGGCACGGAACTATCCTTCGTCCATTGTCACTCATATCATGGCACGAAATTATACGTCATGCGGCACAGCATCACCCTTCGTGCTTTTACCTCACAATATCAGCATGACATCACCCTTCGTGCATTAACACTCTCAAAAATCAAACACAGCATCACCCTTCATGCTTTACACTCTTCCTCACCCAAGCAACAATCACAAGGCAATTCGGGCAAGGGAATCAATAATATTTCAAAAAAATACCAGCAAGGGAACAATAGCATAACAACAAATCTCGGCAAGGGAAACAATATCATGAATAATAATGTCCCGACAAGGGAGATAATATCAAAAGCAATAACATCCCGCCAAGGGAGACAATATTATAAGCCTCTTCTCTTTTCCACAATTTCTTCACAACTCATTTCTCAAGCCTTGTTCAACAATAGAAATCATCATATAAAGCATGAACAATACGAAATGGAGTCACATTAGTCATGGTATAAGACTCACGGGCATGCATGACACCAACGTATAGATACTCGTCACCATGCCTATACATCGTACTCACAATTAACACATAGCAAATAAGACACGACTCCAATCCCTCAAACTAAGGTTAGACCAAACACTTACCTCGATGCCACGAACACAATTCAAGTCTCAATTACCGCTTTACCTCTTGTATGCACCACCAATTCTCTTGTATCAAGCCACAATTTACTTAATGATATCAATAAATGCTAAATGAATCAATTCTAATGCATGAAAATAGGTTTTCCAATAATTTCTCCAAAAAGTCAAAAATCGACCCCGAGCCCTCATAGTCAAAACCTGAGATTCGAACCAAAACACGATTGCCCATGCATCCACGAATCCAAATAAATAATTTATTTTGAAATCAGACCTCAAATCGAGGTCCAAATCCCCGAAATTTGAAAAACCTAAGTTCTACCCAAAACACCCAATTTCCCCCATGAAACCTTTGATTTTGAGTTGAAATCATGTAAACAAGATGTTATAGATTAAATAAAATGAGTTAGAAATGACTTAAAATTGATTTGGATAAGAACTTTCCTTTAGAAAATCTCCCATGAGAGTTTAGGCTTTGAGAAAGTTTGAAAAGTGAGAAATTTTCGGCTAAGTTATGATTTAGCAGGTTGCGGATGTGGCAATTGCGACCAAGGTTCGCAATTGCGAACCCCTTCAGGGCCTGCTATCTTTGCAAATGCGAAGAATATGTCGCATTTGCGACCATGAAGAAATCCGGTCACCTTCGCATTTGCGAGGGACCTGTCGCATTTGCGAAAAGGAGGGCTTCACAATTCCCACCAAGTGTTCACATTTGCGAAAAGGGCCTGCCCAGGCTTGGGTTACATTTGCGATGCCTGGTTCGCAATTACCAAGCCTGAGAACTTCGCAATTGCGAAGCCTGGTCTCGAAATTGCGAGATCGGAGGCCTGGGCAAAAATACCAGATACCGGCACTTGATCCTAAGTCCAATTTCACTCTGTAGCCTATCCAAAACTCACCCGAGCCCTCGAGGCTCCAAACCAAACATGCACACTAACCTAAAAACACCATACGGACTTGCTCGTGCAATCAAATCATCAAATTAACATCAACAACTATGAATTAAACTCCAAATTCATGAAATCATTCAAGAACACCAAAATTTCTAATTTCTCAACTTTAGGTTCGTTTTATACCAAACCAATTCCGATCTTTACAAAATTTTACAGATTCAACCTAATTATTATTTCAAACTTGTACCGGGCTTCGGAACCACAATACGGTCCTGATACCACCAATTTCAAAAATCTTTTCCTTTCCTAAAACTCTTATATTTTACAGAAAATAATTTTCTTAATTAATTCACTTCTCGGGCTTGGGACCTCAGAATTCGACTCCGGACATATGCCCAAGTCCCAAATTTTACTACGGACCCTACGAGACCGTCGGATCACGGGTCCGGGTCCGTTTACCAAGAATATTGACCAAAGTCAATTTATCAAATTTTAAATGCCAAATTCCTTATTTCAGTTAGTTTTCAGATAAATATTTCCGGAAACGCACTCGGCCTGCGCACGCAAATTGATGTGAGACAAAAAGAGGTTTTTAAGGCCTCGGAGCACAAAATCGACTTGTAAAATAAGTGATGACCTTTTGGGTCAACACAAAATAACTCAACCATCGAAATAAGTAAACCCAGAAATATTAGTCCTCAACATCTCACATGATAAATACTGAAAGCTAACACAATGCAACAATGAATACAAACTAAACTATCTTGGATGTCCTGATGGCACCTAGACATAGGGACTAGGTAAGCCTAACACATGTTGAACACTAATAGAATTTAACTAACTCAACTGCAATACCTTAAATAATATCTATAACAACATAGTTGAACCCAACAACAACTACTTAACCCCATAACCAGTAGGACAAGTCATAAGCTTTTTTAAGAGTCACTAAAAATAACAATACATCACTGTCCTAGAATAATAGGAAATAATGGAAATAAAATACAATAGAAGATGACTTTGGAGCCTGCGAACGCCCAGCAGGTATACCTTGATGTCTCCAGCCACACAGGCCTAAGTCTCATAACCAACTCGACCCGATGTACCTAGATCTACACAAAATGTGCAAAAGCGTAACATGAGTACACCATAGTGGTACCCAGTAAGTATCAAGCCTAACCTCGGTAGAGTAGTGACGATGCCAGGTCAAGACACCTATCGGACTAAACATGTGCAGGATATGACATAAAGCTAACAAGGAAAGAATATCAATATAAGGCCAATAGTAGAAAGATTTCAAATTACAATCAGCAGTGAAATAAGGGGAGCACGAATGGCAACGAGAAACAACCAAGTAATTATGCAACAACATAGTCGAGGTACAGATGAAATATGAATGGGTTCTGGTAAGGGAACCCGATGACAAATCAATCAATCAAATCATTCCTAATGCACGAATTTCAACAAGAATTGCCCTAGGTACCATATCTCGTAATCTCAGATCATATGTCACAACGTCCAAACCTTACACACATGGCACCTTGTGCCCATATTTTCCAAATCACTTTCGCACGACAAAATTCACGTGCTACCATGTACATTGTATCCGTATCAAATGCTACTTTAAAATATTTATGATATTTAATTTTATACAATAAGGCATAGTAACAACCTAGTATAAAGTAGGAAATCAATTGAGAAAAAAATGAACATATTTTAGAAAATATTTGGGTGAAGAGAATAGCATTTTCAATTAAAATAAAGCATCAGATAGCTACTAAATTTACATTTAGAGTTTGTTAAATAAATACATAACAACGATTTATAAGTAAGCTAAAATCATCGGATAGGGTGAGGAGTTTAAGTTGAAAAATCAATTAAAGTAAAATATAACAACTATTAAGAATAGTAAAATACCGAAGGAAAAGACGAGTTTTAACGTAAGAGTCACATAAGATAAGCATATTAATAATTCCTTTATTTATGAGTGTTGTATTACCAATAACTTTACAGGATATGGGATGATGACACGGCATAGTAAATTCATCTTAAAAATCAGTTCACCAAAATAATAGTAATAGGAAAGAAAAATAAGAATAGACGGCAAAGCAGTAACCCAGTGAAAATAACTCAATCCTCGAAATCAATAAACCCAGAGATATCAGTCCTCATCATCTCACATGATAAATACCGAAAGCAATCACAATGAAATAATGATTACAACACACACAATCCGTTGCAAGGCGCAACCCGTTCCCACCATACAAACACAATCCTCCCTTATTTCACCATATCAATATCAAAAATAACATATAAAACTATTGCAGTGCGCAACCTAATCACACCGTATCAATATCAAATTCTTCCTTATTTCACTGTATCACATAATTCTCCTTTATTCCACCTGTTGTGGCATGCAACTCGACCCTACCGTATTATTATTTCGCAATCCTCCCATATTTCACCTGTTGCGGTGTGCAATCCGATCCACAAGCAATTTAAGTATAATACAATCACTCAATTTACAAGAATCTCTACAATCAAAGGGTCTAAGTACACGACAAAAAAAGAACCACACAATAATCAAAGGAATGCAACAAATACTATAAAAATAACAGGACAAGTAAAGCACGTGACAACTAAGGTGTGCAAGTAAAACAATTAAGACAGGCAGCAAATAGGCACGGAGTCATGGAAGAGACTCAACAATAAAAAGGTAACAAGACAACAAGAAAGGCAATAACTTCAACTAAAGCATGTAAGGACAAAATCACAAGTACGGGGTACAATAACTGCTAACAACGTCAAATAAAGCATGTAAGAGAAGAATAACAATGAGAGACGTAACACGTCAGGACAATTCAAAATATAATAAAACAAAGCTAAGTCTCGGAATACTCGGCTATATGTAAGCTGCACATATCACATTTACGACACAGAGTTTGCAAATGCGAACCCCGCAAAAAGCGAGACATGAGACTTTCTCCTAAGGCCCCATTTGCGACCAAATTCATTGCAAATGCGAAGACAGCTGCCCTCGCAAAATCAGCAGGCATCTTTGGAAAAGAGAACATCAGCACTTCGCAAATTCGTGGGAGTTCTACGCAAATGCAAAATCTTCCCTAGAAAACCTGGTTCACAAATGCGAGGGTTGCTTCGCAAATGCAGTGGTCGCATTTGCGACAAAAACATTGCAAATGTGATGGAACCAGTACAAGTACTCAACAATTTAACAAAATCAACTCGAAACTCACCCAAGCCCCCGAGGCTCCAAACTAAACACCCACATCAGTCCAAGAACATCACAAGAACTCGCTTGCACAATCGAAATAAAAAAAAATAATATCTAGAAGCACGAATCGGACGCTAAAACGCATGAAAATCACAATGAACTTCAAGAACTTCTAGAATCGCAACCAAGCGTCCGAACTATATCAAATTAACTCCAAATGACACCGAATTTTTCAGGAAAGTTCCATATGACAAAATGGACCTATTCCAGGTCCCGAAACAAAAATCTGGATCTGATAGCCTTAAAGTCAAACTATGGTCAAACTTAGGAATATTCTAAACTTCTAAATTGCCAACTTCCCCCAAATGATATCGAAACCTATAAGAAAAATCAAAATGCAAATCCGGGCATATGCCCAAGTCCAAAATCATCACCCGGACCTACCAGAACCATCAAAACATCGATTCGAGGTCAAACACTCAAAAGTATAACCTTGGTTAATTCTTTTAACTTTGAGCTTCTCAAATGAGATTCACTCCTTAAAATCATTTCCAAACCACTCAAAAACCTGAGCCAATGATGCACGCAAGTAATAATGCACTATGTGAAGTTACTCATAACCTCAAACTTCTGAACCAAGCGCAATTTCTCAAAATGACCGGCTAGATCGTTGCAGATAAGCCTGTTAAATCTATTAGTATAATATCGTAAAGACCGGTATTTGATAGAGAGTATTAGAAATTAGGATATTCACGTCATTATAGGTGCATTTCACATTTTATCAAACAATAATGCACACATAATGTAACACCCCGTACATTCGGCTTAGGTATGAATGAGTTAAAGGAGTAGTAAGGTTATATTATGGACATGTGAAGTCCCATCAGGATGATTATGGGTGAAAATAATTGTTTCAAAATCAAGATGGAAAGTGAGGTGCATAAGATTTGACAAAATCGACTAAGTTTGCAGAAGGTCTGTCTTCCAGCAGGATTTAGTGAAAATGTGTAATGAATTTGGGAAAACTCAAAGCAAAAAAGTTGTAGGAATTTAAAATATCTTTCCAGCGATATATTGTGGATCCCAAACGGAACTCTGTGCAACAAGTTATGCTCGTTTTACAGAATCGTGCGTAACCACTACATTCGGCCTCTACTCTGGATGTGAGGCAGTGCTCCAGCTATTTACCACGGTCAGGCCTACTAGGACGCGGTGGCCGACTCGGGAAGTCATTTGCTTAGCCCTATTTTATCCCCCACAGCCCCAAAACATAAAAACTTGCTCTAGAAAGGAAAGCTCTCAAAAACCTAATTCCTTAAAGGTCCCTCCATCATCCAAAGTAAGTTCTAATGGTGATTCTAAGTTAATTTCAATTTCCCAACATCTTATTAATATGGGTATACCCTCCAAATCATTAGATATTTGATTGGGGCATCATTGTTGAGAGAAGAAACCTTAGAACTCGAATTCAAGAAGATTGAACGTCAAAAGGTAAGATCTTCAGCCTCTAATTGATTCTATCATTGAATTAATGATAATAGACTCTAGTTCATGAGATATGAGTTGATGGGTTTGATGGAAAAGCATGAACGGTAATAGGTTTGGATTATTGATTATTGATTGTTGGTTAAGGGTGTTGTTTACCTTGTAGGTGATAAAGAAAATGTTGATTATAACCATTTGATACTTTAGAATTTATCTAGGAGCAAGAGAATGGGTTATTGGGTGTACCATTAATAAGGACTATGAAGCTTTATGCCACCAAGTGTTTGAGAAGATGCCTAAGTAACCAAAACATGAATATTATTGCTAATATGGAATCCCTTTGACTTGTATTGATATAGATTAAAGTTGAGAGGGTTGGCGAATGTTGTATTATGCTCAAGAGCAGGAAGTTAAGGTATGTGAGGCTAACTCTCTATGTTTGGGAATGTTAATGATTCTCCCTACACTACGTTTCTTTTACGACGTTACTAATTGCCTCAGAAATATAGTTAAGCCTAGTTCCTTGAATAGTTGCAGAACTTCTATTCTCTAGCTTCGTAACACATTCATGACTTTCATTCTGAACGTTGTGAGCTCATTGCGTATTCAATATAGACTTGGGTTTGATGCCCCGAGTCTTAGTATAGATTACTCAGTATGTCATAAACGGTTGAAGTTTCACTGTTCATAATCAGTTCAATAATACATGTCTCAGTCTAGTCTTATTCAATATTCCAGTATTATGTAACTCAGTGTGATCCAGTATTCCAGTGTCATGTAACTCAGTGTGATTCACTATTTCACTATCATGTATTGCAGTATGATTCTGTGATGACCCAAAGGGTCATCACCTGTTTTCTTATTCATTTTGTGCTTCCCAAGCCTTGAAAACCTCATTTGGGGTTGCCTCAATTTGCGTGAGCAGTCCGGGCGCGTAGCCGGAAAGCTTAAATATGAATTGTGTGAGAAAAATGCTAAATTTTGATGTTAAATTGAATAAATTTGACTTCGGTCAACATTTTGGGTAAACGGACCCGGACCCGTGATTTGACGGTCCTGGAGGGTCCGTAGGATAATATGGGACTTGGGCGTATGCCCGGAATCGAATTCCGAGGTCCCAAGCCCGAGAAATAAATTTTTGTGTGAAAGTTTTTTCTGGAAATGATTAAGGAAAATGAAAATGAAATTTGATTAAAAGACTGTGATATCGGGACCGTATTTTGGTTCCGGCGCCCGGTACAAGTCTTATATGTGGTTTAAGCGCTTTCTGTAAAGTTTGGTTGAAATTGGACGTCGTTTGACGTGTTTCGGACTTAAAACTCTAAATTTGAAAGTTTATGAAGTTTGAAGAAAAACTAGGGATTTTGAGGTATGATTCATTGTTTTTGATGTTATTTTGGCGATTTGATCATGCGAGTAAGTCCGTAGGATGTTATTGAGGTTGTGTGCATATTTGGTTTGGAGCCCCGAGGGCTCGGGTGAGTTTTGGATAGGTGTCGGATTGCATTTCTCATTTTGGAAAAATCTGGTATCAGCTGATCTGCAGGATTCACATTTGCGAAGCCAGAGTTCGCAAATGCGAAGGTCCAGCTATCGCAAATGCGGAGGCTGGTTTGCAAATGCGAAACCAGCCTAGGCCGACCAAAATTCGCAAATGCGAAGCCTAACATCGCAAATGCGATGGTCACTGGTTCGCAAATGCGAGATCCAATTCGCAAATGCGAAGGTCCCCTGGTTGGCCTGAGTTCGCAAATGCGAACAGTAATGTCGCATTTCCCAAGCCTGCAGGGTTCGCAATTGCGAACGCAACTTCGCATTTCCCATATCCGCAGCCCAGCAAATTTTATACTTAGTCGAATTTTTACCATTTTTCATCATTCTTTCAAAAACCCAAACTCCTTAGGCGATTTTTCAAGAACAAGTTTCATTCCAATCATTTGTAAGTCGAGTTTTACTCAATTCCTTCAATCATTAACATCATTTAACATGTTTTCAACTTAAAATCAATGATTTTCTTGGGAGAAATTGGGGGTTTTGGGTAGAACCTAGGTTTTCTGTAAATTGGGGATTTGGACCTCAATTCGAGGTCCGATTTTAAAACAAATTGCATATTTGAGTTCGTGGGGGAATGGATAACCGGGTTTTGGTTCGATCCTCGGGTTTTGACCACGTGGGCACGGGGGCGATTTTGGAATTTTTGGAAAAAAACTTTGGGAAATTCATTTTTATGCGTTCAAATTGATTCATTTAGTATTTATTAATGTAATTAAGTAATTTGTGGCTAGATTCGAGCGGGTTGGAGGTGGAATTTCGGGGTAAAGCCATAGTTGAGGCTTGAGTTGAGTTCAAGGCATCGAGGTAAGTGTTTGGTTTAACCCTAGCTTGAGGGAATAGGAGTTGAGTCCTATTTGTAACTTGCTAATTGTTGAGTACGATGTATAGGCATGGTGATGGGTATCTATACATTGGTGTCTAGCATGACCGTGAGTCCTTAATTTGCAAATAGTTTGGTTGTTGTTATGCCTTCCATGTTTAGTTGATGACTTCTATATGTTGAAAAGATCTTGTGAAAGAAATTGTAATCTTTAAACTTCATGGAGCGTTGGCTCGAGTTGAATTACAAATTGTGAAGGTATATGAGATGAGTAAATCCTTAGAGCATTGGCTCAAGTGATAATGTGAACTATGAGGTGAATGTGAAAGAAAGAGAAAGAGTTATTGATATTTGCCCTTGCCGGGACGTTGAGATTATTTATGTTGTACCCTTGCCGGGTTTCAATTGTTTGTTTGTGTTCCCTTGCCGGGATTTTCGTTATTGTTTATTTATTCCCTTGCCCTTGTTTGTGATTGTTGATTGGGTGAGGAAGAGTGTTAAAGCACGAAGGGTGATGTCGTGCATTGTTTGTTTATGGTAAGGAAAGAGTGTAAAGCATGAAGGGTGATGTCGTGCATTGTTTGCTTATTATGAGAAAGAGTGTTAAAGCACGAAGGGTGATGCCGTGCCGCACGATGTACCATTCCGTGCCGATTCTATTGATATATGTGAGGAATGAGAGTAAAAGCACGAAGGGTGATGCCGTGCACATGTTATTGCTTGGTGAGAACGAGAGTAAAAGCACGAAGGGTGATGCCGTGCACTGGTTGAATTCTGTTTCATTACATACTATTGAGTTGTGCCGATTTCCTTTATTACTGGACGACTCTTATTTGGAAAATATTATACTCCCTACAGCATGCTTCCCCTCCCATATTGTTTATCGGTTTTGTATTTCGATTCCGATGTATGTATATATATATATATATATATATATATATATATATATGAAATTGCACAAGTTTATGTGGTAGTCTGGTCTAGCCTTGTCACTACTTCGCCGGGGTTAGGCTAGACACTTACCAGCACATGGGGTCGGTTGTGCTGATGTTACACTCTGTGCATTTTTTTGCACAGGCCCAGGTTTCGAGCAGCAGCAGCCGCATTAGCACGGGAGCAGGCTTTCAGTATCGTGAGACCCGAGGTAGCCTTGCAGGCGTCCGCAGGCCCGGCGTCTCTCTCTTATTCTCTCTTTTTAGCCTGTTGCCTCATTGTATTCGAGACAAATAGCTTATGTTTTCTTTCAGACGTTTGTATTTAGTATTTCTTAGCAGTTCGTGAGTATTGTGACACCAGTCCTGGGTAGAGGCTTATATTGAATATTCCGCATTTTGATTCAGTTTCTATAATTAAGACTTCCGCTATTATTTAATTTCGTTGTTTTTATATTGTTGCCATGAATTGTTAAAAAGGGATTATGTCATAAACGGAAAGTAATTAAATTTGGCTTGCCTAGCTTCTACGAGTAGGCGCCATCACGACTCCCGAGGGTGGGAAATCCGGATCGTGACAGATTCTCAGTTACTGATTTTAAATCCCTGAATTTTGAACACCTGTATTTGGGCCTGAGGCTGCAATTTATGCTTTATGCATCTTTGGGTCTGAGGCCGCAGTTTATGCTTTATGCATCTTTGGTCCTGAGGCCGAATATTCAGATAAACAGGTTGTTCATCATTCAGAAGAGGGAGTATTCATATCCTTACTTCATTTTTTCAGTTCAATTATTAGTTATTATTTCAGTTACCAGTTATTAGTTCAGTTATCAGTTGTCAGTTATTATTCCAGTTTAAGTTTCAATAGTTACCATTTCAGTTATCAATTATCAATTCTAAGTTATTAGCTTAGTTTCAGTTTCAGCATTTACAATTCTGTCTTTCAGTTGCTTTACATACTAGTACAATTCAAATATACTGACGTCCCTTTTGCCCGAGGCTTGCATCTCACGATGAAGGTAATGATATACAGGTTGATGATTCAGAGCGCTAGGATTCTCATACCAGCTATTTGGTGATCCTCAGTTCCTTCGGGGCATTATCATTACCTTACAGTCTTCAGTATTTTCAGACAGTCAGTGTTTTCAATATCTCATTAGAGGCTTCATAGACTAGAGTAACAGTTAGACAGAGCTCAGGCTTTTCATGTTAAGCAATGTTGGCAACATATATGTTTCAGACTTGTTTTAGTATTTCCGCACATTGATTTATATCATCCAGACTTTCAGTATATCAGCATTTATTAGTTTATCTTCCGCATTCAGTATGTTATGATATGACATGTTGATTCAGCCAGCCAGTTGGTTCGCTGGATCACATGTAGTTAGGCACCGAGTGCCGTGTTACGTCTAGGCCCAGGTTCGGGGCGTGACACATAAATGGAAATATAACACCAAATAGTACTATATAGAACATTAACCGACATGGTCCCCTTGTTCCAACACAACTCTCATGTCATGGAGTCTCCCTCTCCCTATGTAATGGTGTATACTCTCATGTCATAGTCGATCTCAATGTCGCCAGGTACAACTTCAACTTCGGAACCAGCTGGTGACGGTAGCTTCCTCTTGTCAAAACCACTAAGATCACTTGGGTTTACAAGTTTTCTATTTTCGATAGTTGTTGCATTCATCCAACAATAAAAGTCTTTGTGGAGATCATGATAGTAGACTTTGAAGTTGATCTATGATCAGCATTGCAAGGGAACTACAGTTACAACTATACACGTGCAGTCGTTATTAACTCCCACTCAACTAAATTCAACTAAACGTATAAAGATAAATTGCATATTAATGATAATGGTTAATGATTACTGATAAAGCATCAACAGAGGTGTTAATATTATTTTGTGTGCTGCTTCTTTTCAATTTTGCCCCTTGAACATAATGTCCACCTCATAAAAAAAAATAATGTTCTCCGGTCTTTTGTCTTGCTACTCCTAATACTAGAAAATATTTTTCAGTATTAGTATTTCAGATAAAATATTTTTTTTACTTTTTACTTTTGTATTTTGTATCTTATATTGAATATCGAGATATTGTGTTTAAAACCATGATTTGATGTTAGATATTAAGAAATTATTCATATTTCTTAACCACTAAAAGTATGAATTATTTCTTAACTTCTGACGTGCAAATCATGTGCATCTTTTATAAATGTGATTGCAAACTGTATCAGGTTAAAATCAAAGACATAAGCTATGTAAGAAGCAAGCTATCATTGCTTTCTTTCGAGCAAATTATGTGTATTTTCTTTAGATGAAAACTTGGTAATCCATTTCTTCTTTAAGAGTTATTCATACCCGAAATATATTCAATATTCTTTTCAAGTATGTTGCAAAGTATTAAGGGAATTTTTGAAATCACGAGCTTGTCTTTTTTCACTTTGACCTTTACATTATATGAATTTGCTAATTTTTGTATTAATTTGCTTATGAAAATCAAAGGAGAATACATAAGCTCTTGTATGGAAATCAACCAAACACAGGTTAGGCAAATATATCGAAACAAAAGGCAGCATCATATGGTCTCTCAATAAATTAGGGTTCTTTTGCTTTGCTTCGTTCTTGTGATTTACTTCCTCCTACCCATCTGTCAACTCTTGTATGAATTATTGTATCAACACTAGGAGGAGCCCGTTTTCACTCACTCGGACTGCAAAAACCTGCTCATTAATGTTTGATCAACATACTGTAATCTAGATATGTAAAAATATAAATGAAACAAATCGGGCTTGTAACAGTAGAGAGAGATCCAAAAAATTTGGCCATTGCTCAGAACAAAGACAAATGCTCACCAACTATGGTCGCCGAATTGAGTCAATTGAAATAAAATTTTATGTGCATATCAACCTGCCAAAACGGTCCAACCAAACTTTTTGTCTGACTCGTAATTAACCCAGTCGGTGCGTTACATAGCCTCTATTAACCTTTTCCCTCTCGGACAATATGTTCTCTACTCCATCCCCGTCGCAAATTATTAACAATCCTGAGACAGAGTTCCTAATTCAAGGCCCAAAACCTTAGCTCGATCAACTTCAAATACTCACCTTTACAAATGTGTATGAATTTCTTGAAATTCCAGATAATGATAGGGTTCCTTCTAAGAAGGGTGGAGAATCAGAGGAGCTAATGAAAAGTGGAGTGGACACTTTTGATGGTGAAAAGGTCGAATATGATTGCAAAGCAAGTGATTTGCGCTTAGTCTTCTCTCAACTTGGGCTTTGTTTCTCAGCTTTGGGTGGATATAGATTCTGTACACTTCGAAATGTTTCTACTCAAATATTAGAGTTTTCCTTTTCTTCAATTGAGCAACCTAGGAAATGTTTGTGACTTTCATAGGGTTCTAACACATTTTCACTTGGTACAAACATTAGTAGAGGTGCCTAAATGAAAAAGTTGGTCAAGTTTAAGGTATTGCATATGTATTCAGCTGGCATATTGCAGCAAAATTTCAATTTTGGATTCTGCTGGCAGCACCTGCGGTTCTAGTATCAAATTTTGAAGATGCCCACGCGCTATACCAGATTGTTGTTGAACCAATTACCTATAAGGTTTTTGGGCATGATGTCTTCTTCGGGGGACCTGGTTCTAATTAAATTAATTAATGATATGTAGTACTATCTTTTCTAGTTAAGCCTAGTAGAGCAAGCAGATAAACGATTACCAGTTGTAGAGGGAAAAAGATCCAGTCAAGTACAAGCGCCTCAAGTAGTCTTTTATTAACTTATGGACCATACTATAATTCATGGCTGAGATCTATTTTCCTGAGATATTGTGTTTAAAATCATTATTTGAACGTTAGTGATTAAAAAAGTATTCATATTTCCTAGCCTCTAAAAGTATGAATAATTTTATTAAATAATTTATTAACCTCTAACGTGCATATCATGTGCATCTTTTATAAATGTGACGTGCAAATTGTATTAGGTTAAAATCATAGACAGAAGCTAAGAACGTAACTCACTAATTTAATTGTTAATACATAAAAGACCAATATTTAATGTACTGGACCAAACATAGTGTGGCATGTAATTCTTATAGTAGAACATTAAATAGGGAGGAGAACATGGCAATTATAATTAAAATGCAAACAATCAAATATACTCCACTATAGTGAAATATCGAACCCCTACTGTTTTGCTAATAGACCCACCAAAATAATATAGTAAACACCTTTATCTAATATTATTACGATTCTTATTGCTTTCTGGACGTCAGATACCATGTATAGAGAAGTGATTTCAAGACCGCACAGCTGAAATGGATTAGGAGTCCTAATAATACAATGACTAAGAGCAAAAGATGGTGCGCTGAAATGAGAGGCAAGTAGATCGAGGTCGGTTCTTTGTCGCTGCTCCATGCTTCCAATCTCAGGTGGTTCTTCGGTCAAAATTTCGTATATTTGCATGTGTATTTTGTATTGTATATCATGATATACATTGTCAGATGTGTGATATATAATGATATCATGATATACATCGTGATATATATTCAGTGTCATAATGGACGATGTTGAGACACAGAATTTCAGAACAAGGCATCTACTGAGATAAACAAAGAAGGAAAATTAAGTTTTAGTATATATTTTGATATACAAAAAGAAGAAAAATATTGTTGTGAATATAATATTGAGATGTTTTCGAGTATTAATTGAAAGAAAATGAAAACATATTTTTAAGATGATGATTGCCATTGGCAAGAGAGAGGGTGCTAAAGATCTTTTGCTATTTTTAAGAAAAACAATCTGATTATATGATGGCAATTCTTTTTTGATAAACAATCAATTTGGGAATTAGGTGCCAAAACCAAAAAATATTGACTCTTTTATGCCAATTGTTAGATTATGCTGTCATGCAGTGCCAAATTCCGAAAGAAGAAAGGAGTTAAGTCCAAAGCCTTCTAAATTTGGTCGACCCATTCAAAATGAATTAGCCCAAAGAGAGCCCATTCGGCAACCTATCAAATATATAGCCCAACTGATTCGGTTTCATTGGCTTGAGTTTCGACCTCATTAAATGGCCCAAGCTCTTTCAGTAACCCACTTTTGTATAAAATTATCAGTCTAGCCCAGAAATTAGCCCATACCCACTAGGCCCTTCTCAGCTTAGCTTCGCCACGTGGCTCAAATCAAGCGGGCTAACTTTGATCCAACGGTTAGTATGGATTCATATTTAAACCTTTTACAGAAAACAAATCCCTAATCCTAACATGGCTTCATGGGTGTTTGCGGAAAATTTAAAAACAGAACCAAACCGAAAATCGACCAAGACCGAATAAAAAAATGTATGTTTTTTGTTTAATTTTATTTTGGTTTTAAGCAAAAAAAAATTGAAAAAAAACCCAAATCAACTATATAAATTCACACACACACACACACATATATATATATATATAGAGAGAGAGAGAGAGAGCGAGAGAGAGAGAGAGCTTTTAAATTTTTATGGTACATATTTTTTACGTGATTGATTGGTAATGTAGCTCTTTTCCTTTAATAATTTAAATATTTGTCTTTACTTTTTAGTTTGATTTGTAGTTTTTATTTTGACAAGTCCAAGAATAAATTTCATGTTAAAAATAACTTATCTTTAATTGAATCCTTAAATTATTTATCACTTTTTAGTTCGATTCTCATCAAGATATCTTGGTAAATGATAATTTTTTATAATAGAGTAAGTAGCTTGGCATTATTATGCTAGAATATAATTGGTTGAATGTGTACCAAGTGTGTCAGGTTCCCTATCTGGTTCTTGACAGTAAGTTTGTTAGAACATCAAAACATAAGGCAAAGACATTGAAAACCCATGAATTTTCCCCTTTTTGATGATGACAAACTTAGACATTGATAACAGGTATTTAGAGAAAAAAAAACCCAGATGAAGTAACAAAAACTTCACAAGTTCCCCCTGACTTTATGCTTCCCCCTAAATCAGATCCCTGTTTCAATTATACTTACCCCTTATAGCCTGATTAAAAATACACACGCATGAAAATAACATAAAAAAGTCTAGCCTAGCTAACTCATACCACATATGTGCACACAACATGATAGAGAAGAGAAACAGAGAATACAAGCAGTGGGATAACTAAAAAGGATAGATATTATATATAAAACATATGCCTTTGCATAAAAAGCAAAGGTAGAATTGTGCTGTTGAAAACGGGAGCACTACAGATACATCCCAACCACATCAAAACAAAAGAAACAAAAACATCTGCCAAGTCATAAAAACTAATAGAGATAATCCAGAAACTGGTCACTGAAGGGGTTTCTTAGGGGGAACTAGGATTAGAGGGCTTGGAAGCTGCAGCAAGAGTTTGGAGAACTAGGTCTATTCGGGCATTGGCCGACTTTTGCTCATTGAGCAGTTCTGCCTTCAGGTTCTCCACTTGTGCCCTAAGATTATCATTTTCTTTTGTCAGACGGACCACTTCCTCATTTGACTCCGGAGCCCCTTGGGCCTGCTGACCTTCCAGGATATCATTCCTAGCCTTCAACCTTCGAATCTCCTCAGTTGCTCTATTTTGAGCATTAATGAGCTGTGAGATTGTTGATGTACTGCATAACCCCCCATTCTTCACGATGCACTCACACTCTTCCAAAGTTGTTTGAGAGAAGGTCTACTTCTTGGTTCCTACCTTGCCTTGCCCCAGTGGCGCCTTGAAAAACATAAACACTTACGTAAGTAGAAACCCATATGGAAGACCATGATTGTCATCCTTGAAAGTTGCTACTTTTTGAATGTGTTCGATCATGATAGCAGGTAAGTTGACAGGGTTAAAGCCATCCAGTTTCTCCATTAAAAACACGTCAGACTTAGAAGTCATGGACCTCCTCTCAGCACGAGGCAACAGAACTTTGTTCACTAACTCAAAGAGCAACTGATAAACAGGGAGTAATGCCTTCTTGTGAATATGGTCCCCCTTTTGTTTCGCATTATCCTTTACCACAACATTCAAGAAATTATACCCACACGCATCTTTCACACTAGACACACCAACATTACGGACTTTATGAATATCCCGAAGCAGACTCACGTCAAACACAATGTCCACCACATTCACCAAGGCACAGATATGGTCGGTATCAATGGGAAAGAGGCTGTCATAAAAGCTTTGAACCTCATCCTCATATAATTTGGGTGCATCCATTTGGAACAGATGCCCCTACCATTGAAACTCGACCATTGCCAGGACTTGTCTCATGCCAGCCATATCCCAATTTGCTGGGTCAAAAGTACGACGAACTTTTTGGTGCCTTAAGAGTTTTGAAGCAGAACTGGTTTCACTTCTCATCTTCTTCGTAGAAACAGGTTCCTTAACAGGTTCAAGCTTTCTTTTGCCAGACTTCATACCATTTGATTTTGCTTTTCCCTTAGACTTGACTAACACATCCTCATCAGAAATTGAGGGCTCACTCACAACATCCTTCAACTTTGAATTGGGGGTTGTAACATTGTCTACTGAAGCAGATTGCTTCTTCTTGTGGGACCTTCGTACCAGGGAACTAGGTTCCTCTGTTATTTCCTCCTCAACCCTCTCCACAGGGACAACCTTATCACACACTATTACATTGTCTTTCACCAGTCTCCTCTTTTTTTTCTTACTGGTTTTTCTGCTATTTTGAAGGGAAGAGTCATAGGCTACCTTTGCTTGCAACCTAGTAGTAGATCGCTTAGTAGAAGACTCAGGATATGACACCACCCTTCGCTTGGCTATGAATGCATCAAGAGGAATGTTGTCTTGATCTTCCTCATCACTAGAACTCATCTCAGGGACTTGAATGTTCAAGGGATCAACAACAAAAGCAGGAGCAGAACTGGCCTGGGAGTGAGAACCCTGACCTGTTTCCTCCGAAGAGGGGTCAGGTTCCTCACGAGAGGGCCCAATAGTTTCCTCTAGTGTTGAGCCTTCAACAGCTACCATGGCTCTTTCTCCCCCCATATCCTATGTCTGATTCCTCTGAGACATGGAAGCACCAGAAATTATCTCATGTAAGACTCTATCAGCAGATACCACAAAGATGGTCGCGACATTTTCTTCCTCGATAGGCTCTATGTCCACCACAGAATTTGAAGCAACAATGGCGGAAACCTCTGGTACCTCAGGACTTTTACCCTGTTCTCCACTTTTCCCTTGATAAACGGGAAACTCAGAAGATAGAGAAGAAGGA
Source organism: Nicotiana attenuata (assembly GCF_001879085.1). NCBI lineage: Eukaryota > Viridiplantae > Streptophyta > Magnoliopsida > Solanales > Solanaceae > Nicotiana > Nicotiana attenuata. The sequence continues at coordinate 51,995,942 of NC_031995.1, forward strand.
TCAAATATTTTAGGGGTTTCTCAGATAGTCGTTAGAACTGGAGGGAGACGAGAAATCTGGGTTACGAGTGATTTCAGTGATAAGAACATGAATGGTTATAGAAGACTCATTGGGGACAGGGGACTCAATGGGTTTTTCAGTGTTAGAGACGACTGAGGCAGGAATTTCAGAGTTTGTGTCACCCATTGAAGAGATAGAGAGAAAGGTCTTAGGAGAAGTTCTAATGGAGGACTATGGTCTGTGAAGAAAGGAGAGTATTTTTAATGAGAGAGGATAACTATGAAGAGAGAGATAGGAACCAGTTCTGAAACAGCGGTTATGCTTTGAGAGATGCAACGTTTCAAAGGGAAAGGAAAATGATTTGAAGTGAAATGACGTGATGGCAGTGTTCTGAAGAGTTGGATGACATGGCCATTGATATTTGTACCTTTTCAAGGCGTGTATTAAAGAATGCACAGAACTACTAACCTTTGGTACAAGAACCAGGTTCTTGACCTGTCATTGAAAATTTTAATCCTCTTTTATCATCCATGCGATGCATCTATAGCTTCTAAAATCATCATGCGTGTTTACCTGTAATGGTATTGAAGTGAGTTAGACTTGGCTAGAAAACACTTTAGCTAATTTTACCTGAAGGTGATTTTCATAGCCAATTGATAAGGAATCAGGTTCTCAATTGGGCTTCAAAATGTTCCCTGTTTCTTTCAAAATGTTCCCTACTTAAAGCTTTGCTGAAGATATCTGCAATTTGGTCTTCTGTACTGCAGAACTTCATACAGATCAGCCTTTTCTCCATATTGTCCCTCAAAAAATGATGTCTCACATCAATATGTTTGGTTCTTTTGTATTGAACTAGATTCGTGTCCATATTGAGTGCACTGGTGTTATCAGATATAAGAGGCACACAATCCGTAAAATACCCCAAATCCTCCAGTTGTTGTTTAATCCACAGGAGCTGAGCCCAGCAAAAGGCTGCAGCTACATATTCTGCTTCAGCTGTTGAAAGAGCCACTGAGTTTTTCTTCCTTGTACCCAGGAGATAAGACATGATCCAAGAAAGTGAGCCATTCCAGAAGTACTTTTCTTATCCACAAGATAACTTGCGTAATCAGCATCAGCATACCCAATAAAATTAAAAGTCTAACCAGAGGGGTAATACAGGACCGGGTCCTGTGTTCCCTTAAGGTATCTCAAAATTCCTTTTGCAGCCTTCAGGTAAGATTCCTTGAGATTTGATTGAAACCTTGCACATAGCCCCACACTAAAAACAACATCGTCTTTGCTGATAGTGAGATAGAGAAGAGACCCAATAATACCTCTATGCATAGTTTAATTCATAAGAGATCCAGTTTCATCCATGTCCAGTCGAGTAGCCGTTGCAATGGGAGTGTCAATCATTTTTGATGCTTCCATATCAAACATCTTCAAGAGCTCCTTGATGTATTTCTGCTGACAAATGAGTGTACCCTTTGCTAACTGCTTCACTTGAAGACCCAAGACGAAATTCAGCTCCCCCATTATGCTCATTTCAAACATTGCCATAAGTTTTGCAAATTCTTCACAAAGAGAATCAGCGGTTGCCCCTAAAATGATATCATCAACATAGACCTGAACAATGAGAAGGTTCATTCCCCCTTTCTATTGAAACAAGGTGTTGTCAATTTTTCCTCTTGTAAAACCGTTTTCTAAGAGGAATGACAACCTTTCATACCAAGCTCTAGGAGCCTGCTTCAATCCATACAGTGCTTTGTCCAGTTTAAACACATATTCGGGGTGTTAATGACATTCAAACCCTGGAGGTTGCTTCACATAGACTTCTTCCTTAAGAAGTCCATTCAAAAATGCACTTTTGACATCCATTTGGAACAAGGTGAATTCCATATGAGATGCAAAAGCGACTAGGATTCTAATAGCTTCCATGCGAGCAACCGGAGCAAATGTTTCATCATAATCAATCCCTTACTCCTGATTGTAGCCTTGAACTACTAGCCTGGCCTTGTTCCTTGTAGTGGTTCCATGTTCATCTTGCATGGCTGTAATCCAATCTGCATCTTTCAGGGCTTCCTTGATATTTTTGTGTTCTATTTGGGAGAGAAAGGCTGAGAAGGAAAGTGAATTTTTGGCTTTTGACCTGGTTTGTACTCCAAAATCTAGAGGAGTAATTATGTTGTCAAGGGGACGAGAGCATTTGTGTTTCTAGTTAGGCATTTCAGGTTAATTTGTAGAGGAGCTGGGTATATCTAATTAGTTCTCTTGTGTTCTTCTCTCAGTTGCTAGTGGAGTACCCTGTACTACATCAACCACTCTTTCTTCAGCTTCAGTGGTTGTAATTGAGGTACCTGGTTCCATTGAAGAAGAGGTAACATTGTCTCCACTCGGCTCCTTCACTTGGCTCATCATATCTGCCTTTCCATTTATCATGTCAATGACTTCACCAGGAACCAGTAAGGGCTCTCCATCTCGATCATCTTTAGCACTTTTCTCACATGAAAGATAGGACTCATCAAAGATAACATGAACACTTTCCTCAACACATTGAGTCCGCTTATTGTATATCTTGTAAGCTTTGATTTGAGAAGAATACCCCAGAAAGATTCCCTCATCACTCTTGGCATTAAATTTACCAAGCTGATCCTTTCCATCGTTGAGAACATAGCATTTGCACCCAAATGTTCTTAGGCGAGTCAGCTTGGGTTTCCTTCCATTCAGCAACTCATAGGGGGTTTTGTTCAGGAGAGATCCGATCATGCACCTATTCACCAAGTAGCATGCAGTGTTGATAGCTTCAGGCCAGAAGTTCTTTGCAATCTCTCTGTCAATCAGTATTGTTCTTGACATTTCTTCAACAATTCTATTCTTCCTTTCCACAACTCCATTTTGCTGGGGGAGGGGGGGTTCTTGGAGCTAAGAAGTTGTGAGTAATGCCATTTTCATTGCAGAAGTCATCAAATTTGGCATTGTCAAATTCTATTCCATGATCTGATCTAATACATGCGACTTTAGACTCCATCTTCACCTGGATTTTCTGCACAAAAGCCACAAACACCTCAAAGGTTTTATCTTTAGCTCTAAGGAGTAGAGTCCATGCGAATCTGGAGTAGTCATCCACTATCACAAAAATGTATCTTTTTTCTCCCCTACTTTGCATTCTCATATGGCTACATAAATCCATATGCAGAAGATTGAGTGGCTTTGAGGTGCTTACATCCTTTTTAGACTTAAAAGAGGACTTCACATGCTTTCCTCTAGCACATGCATCACATACTTTCTGTACTTTGAACTTTGACATGGGCAGACCATGGACCACGTCCTTCTAAATTAGTTTGTTTAGAAGAGAGAAGCTTATGTGCCCCAATCTTCTGTGCTAGAGTTTAGCATCATCATCAACAACTTTCAGACAACTCAAATCACCACTTGTATGGACTTGAAATCAGGAACATAGATGTTCTTGTATCTCTTGGCCACAAGTACCACTTCACCAGTTACCAGATTAGTAACTGTACATATCTTGGACAAGAACTCCACCTTGTTTCCTTTATCACAGATTTGAGAGACACTCAAGAGACTGTTTTTAAGACCATTGACATAGTACACATTCTTAATAGAGTTAGTGAGTGTTTTTTTGACTTTTCCAACTCCAAGAATGTACCCCTTTCCCATTGACAAAGGATACACTCCCTTCTTGAAGGGCTTTTAGTGAATGAAAGTCCATGGTGTTCCTATTCATATGCTTTGAACATCCACTACCCATGAACCATTTTTGACTGCTTCCTTTAATTGTTTCCTGCACTAGGAGATCAAGAGTTAGTTTCAGGAACCCAAGCAAGTTTGGGTCCCTTGTAGTAGGCAAGAGGACGAATAAGAGCTCTCTTAGTCCATGCAGGTAATATGCGTTTTTTGTGGGTGGAACCTGTTCCCATTTTAGTAGTTACAATTTCAGCAAACACTTTGTTTTCTGAATGGACAGGACCCCGCTTGGCAATTTTCCTTGAAATGCCCATTGTTCCTACAGTGGGTATACAGCCAGTTATCTAGTATAGTAACATAGTTGCTATGGGGGTTGTAAGGGAGTTTCTCCCTTTGGAACCCTATTCCCTGCCTGTTTCCACCATTATTAACGTACAAGGCAGTGATAGCTTCTGAGGACCAGGTCCACTTTAGGGACTTTTCAGGATCATTTTTTGTTCTTTCCAGTTCAGTCTGGAGATGCTTGTTTTTCTCAGATTCAACACACAGACTTGTTCTCACAACCTTCAACTCATTTTCATGCCTAATGTGTTCCTCAATCACTACCAAGAGATAGAGTTTAGTTCTCATAACCTTCAACTCGTTTCCAGGTTTTGACTCAGTCCCTAGTCCCTCTATTGTTTCCCTTAGGTCTGCAACCACAACCAAGAGAACATCTCTTTCTTCCTCAATCTCAATCACTCTCTTCATTAAGGCTTCTCTTTCTTTTCTGAAGTTTTAAATAGCTTCCTTATGGTCAACAACTGCAACCACTATGTCATCTCTTTCATGTTCTATGTGAGCAATTTTTTTGGTTAAAACAATTTTTTCTTTCTCAAGCTCACAAATGGTTTCCTTCAGATCAACTACGCACACTACCAGATCATCTCTAGTTTGTTCAGCTTCTCCTAGCTTTAAGGTCAAGGAATCCTTATCCTCCACAAGACTATGATAGGCATCAATCAATACACTAGCTAAAGACATGAGTTTCTTAGGAGAGTAGGATTTTAGATTTCTCTAAACATCCCTGAAATTGACCTCACTGTTGTCATCGTCTTTATTATTATCTAATTAGGCCATCAAAGCAAATATTAAATCATATTCATTTTCCTCACCTGCCATCATAGAGTTGTCACCTGTATCGGTTTCATCTTCAGACTCTCTAGAGGAGTCTCCCCATGTTGCAAGAGCCTATTTCACCACATTGTCAGCAGATCTCTTCCTCTTGAAGTCCTTGTCAGGAACCGGGTTCCTTTTAACTGCTTTCTCAGGATTGTACTTTGAGTACTCTTGCTTTAGTGGAGGACAGTCTTTGATGAAGTGCCCAGGCTTTCCACACTTATGGCAAAGATAATAGTTTTTTGGTTTGTTGGAGTTGCCCCTTTTCAGTATTCCTCCATTTCTTTTTACCATCTTCTGAAATGTTTTGGTTAAGTAAGCCATGTCACTGTCCTCCTCACTTGAGTTATTGCTTTCACCTACCAGGTTCTTTTCTTTATTTGGTTCTCTTCATTCACTGTCTATCTTCCTCTTCATCTCGTAGGTCTTCAGATTTCCAACCAGCTCATCTATTGTCAGCTCCTGCAGGTCCTTTCCTTCAGTAATAGCATTCACCTTGCATTCCCAAGAACTGTGCAGGATACTGAGAATTTTCCTTACTAGCTTGTTTCTAGGAATGATTTCACCAAGTGAGTGTAACTCATTTATGATAGAGTTGAATCTTTTGTGCATATTTTGAATATATTCATCGTCCTTCATCCTAAAAAGTTCATACTCGGTGGTGAGCATATCAATCTTGGATTGCTTTACTTGAGTGGTTCACTCATGTGCTGTTTGCAGAGCTTCCCATATCTCCTTTGCAGTTTAACAAGTAGAAATTCTATTGTATTCATCAGGTCCTATTCCATATACCAAAATTTTCTTGGCACGAAAAATTTTCTCCACAACTTTCCTATCTGCGTCGGTTTATTCTTTTCTAATTTTTGGCATTATCAGTGGAAGGTCTGCAACTGCCTTTGTTGGGATGTAAGGACCATCACATATGACATCCCACAACTCAGAATCTTCAGCCATGATAAAATCATGTATTCTTTTCTTCCACCACCCATAATATTGACCATTGAACCCGGGTGGTGTGTACGTAGATTGACCTTCTTCAAAGCTTGCTGGAGCAGCCATACAGATCCTTCCTAGGTGTTAGTCGGATACGAGGACCCCGCTCTGATACTAATTGTTAGTTTATATGAGTCCACCAAACTATAGAGTACCTGGTCCTCGGTGAGTTTCTACTGAGAATACTGATGAAAAAGTAAATGAGGCACATAATATTTACGTTGAAAAATATCCACTCAAGGGGATAAAAACCACGACCTACACTTGTAGGCTTTCAACTTCACTAACTTGTAGACACACTATTACAAGCCACTTTGTAATGACTCTATTACAAAGACTTCAACTCAACTAACTTGTGATACACTTACCACAAGCATATTTGCCGCTCACTGGTTACAAAGTCTTTAACTTATGACTAACTCTAGTCACAACACTAACTCAGAAAGTTTATGGTTTTACAAAGGGGCTCCAAAGCAATGCTTCTAGCTATGCAATTTAGAAATTACAATAAGAACAATAACAAAGTTACAACTCTACCAAGGACAACAAAATACTAGATTTAGGAACTAGTCCGCAGTAGCGTTTAACTTTGTTCTTCAAGCTCTTGAGAAATTAAGTTCACTGTTGCAGAAGACATGAATGCTTGAAGTGAATTCTCAAGTGTTCAAGTGATGTTTTGTTTTAATTCTCTTGTTAATACACCTTTGATGACATCACTTGAATGATGTAAGCACTTGGTTGGTCAAAGGGCAAGTGACTGCAAAACTGCTGCACTATGTGCACTGTTTTTGTGGCAGTCACTTTCGAGCTGTGCATAGTGGACTTTCATACTGCTGTCAGGGAAACACATGGGATCAGGTCCTTGTCTTGTTTCTCTATTTTCTACACCTGCAGCAGTTCACATTAGCTGGAGTCGTGGCTGGAATTTGTTCATTGTAATGTGTACCAAGTGTGTCAGGTTCCCTATCTGGTTCTTGACAGTAAGTTTGTTAGATCATCAAAACATAAGGCGCAGACATTGAAAACCCATCAGCTAGGTTTTCCTTTTTGGGCAATTTTGTACAAGATTTACCTTATAACATTAGATTTTTATCTTTTAATTTAGCATTATGGATTGTATTTTCTCTTTATCTTTGATTTCTGCTATTTTCATGAGTAGCTAAACCCATAAATAGGGTTGTGACCTAACCCTAGTGTGGGTATTTGATAAGTCTTGAATTTTAGGGCTTGAATGTGTATGGTTAGTGATTTTTAGCCTAGTTCTTGGTAGAACTATTGTATTAGTGGTTGCAAATAATGATTTATGCCTTTATGACTTAGTCTCTACATGAGAAGGGACTAAGTCTAGGAAAACTAGGCTAACAATGAATTGTGGTGAACTCAAGAAATTGATAGCCTCTAATTAAAGGGTTAAACCTAGAGATAGTAATACATGACTTGAGCTAAAATCACTTGAATTGCATGAATACCCATTTGGACTTGAGAAAGCCAAATTGGGAAAAATTACTCAAACTACCGAGAGGTATAGAGTGAGTACCCAGTTGTGATAGCTATATTACGACCCCAATTAATCACATGACTGCCCTAGATTCTTGCTACCCGTTAGATATCCACCTAAGCGGAAGTCACTACCCTAGTCCCTTTAAATCTTTGAAAACAACCAACAAAAACATTGTACTTAGATTAAAATACTGCATGTTATACAATAAAAGTAGAAGTAGAAAACAAACCAACCATTTGTGGAAGTGCAATTAAGAGCAAAACTCGCATCTCTACTTGGATATAAACCTAACTTTGAACAAATTAACTCCCTGTGGATTCGATTCCGGCCTTTGTTGGGTAAAACTTCATCAACCATCCTCGCTACTCAATAGTAGTACAGGCTTGGACCTAATCAGTGGTAGCGGGTACTTATGCTTGATGGCGCGGTAATCAACGCAAATCCGCATACTCCCATCCTTCTTCTTCACAAATAACATCAATATGCCCCAAGGTGACATACTTGGACTGATGAACCCATTCTTAAGAAACTCTTGAAGCTGCTCCTCTAACTCCTTTGGATCCATGCGATTAGGCCAAGTAGACATAGGCTAGGTGCTTGGCACCAAATCAATGCCGAAATTGATATCCCGTATGGCGGCATACCTAGTAGATCAGCAAGAAATACATTAGAAAAATCTAGTCCCAACGTCAGTGAATCTATCACCGGGGTCTCTACAATAATATCCCTAACAAAGGATAAAAAGGCCAAAAAACCCTTCTCAACTATATGTCTAGCTTCAAGAAAAAATAACCCGACTGGAAGTACCACCAGACGAACCCCTCCACTCTAATCTAGGCGACTCAGGCATCGCCAAAGTAATAGTCTTGGCATGGCAATCAAGAATGGCATGGTATGGAGACAACCAGTCCGTGCCCGGGATAACCTCGAAAGCAACCACATCGAGCAACAGAAGTTCCGTTCTGGTCTCATGACAATAAAAAGTTACCACACAGCAACGGTAGATTCGATCCACAATAATAGAATCACCCACTGGCATGGAAATATATATGGAAACACCCAAGGACTAGCAAGATACATCCAGGTAAGAAGAAATAGAGAAGAAACATAGGAATAAGTAGACCCTAGATGAAATAATACCGAAGCATCCCTACGACAAACAGAAATAGTACCTATGATCACTTTATTGGAGGACACTGCCTCTGGTCTGGCTGGGAAAGAATAGAATCTAGCCGGAGCTCCACCTAACAGCCCTCTACCTCTAGGGCGACCCGTACGCACCTGCCTAGATGGGGGAGGGGTGGGGTATGGTAGCTAGTGCGGTGATCATGGGCCAATGGACCTGCTGCACTGTCTTTCCCTAAAGTATAGGACAAAACCTTTTCACATGGCCAAACTCCCCTACACTCAAAACAACCCCTCAGAGTGGTGAACTACTAACTCAAAGTCTGACCCTGATGACCTGAATACACACTGAAGGAACCATGAATAATGGTGGACGATAAGTACTCTCTGAAATAGCATTGAATTAGGGTCGTGCTGGAGCACTCCGAGTAGGCGGTGGTGCTGAATGCATGGGCCTGCTAGACTGGCCCCTCATGAACAGACCTCTACCCCCAGGTAGGGCGCCACTAAATTCACCAAGCTTCTAGGGCCGCTTATCCCTCGGTTCAAACTCTCCTCTATGATTGTGGATACGCTCGATCCTCCAAACTATATCCACAACTTGATGAAAGGGAGTCCCTATATCTAGCTCATAGGCCAAAGAAACCTGAATTTCAGGGTGCAGTGAATCTCGCCTCATAGTCAGTTCCAGACATGCGACCTTGATGGAGTCGCTCAAATTGACCCTACAACTCCTCTCTCTCAGAAGGTGAAATGTACTTCTCCAGGAATAGGTGGGTAAATTGGTCCGAAGTCAAGGGAGGTGAACTTATTGGCCTGCTAAGGAGGTAAGCCTGCCACCATATGCGGGCCTTTCCCTCAAGCTAAAAGGTGGTGAAGTCTACCCCACTGGACTCGAATATCCCATGTTATGTAGCCTCTCCTTGCACCGATCAATGAACTCTTGTGGGTCCTCTGACCGCTCACCCCCCAAAGATAGTGGGACGAAGTCTTGTCCATCTGTCTAGCCACTTTTGCTGCTCAACGGTCGCGACTAGTCTGGGCTCTAGTACATCCGCTACAACTGGATGGACCCGCCCTACAGGTAGTGCACCCGGGTCTGATAAATGTCAGTAATGTGCCCTGCATGCTGTGCGGTAGGGCTTTGTGCTCCTTCTCCCGCTTGAGATATGGATGAGTCTGCTGGAATTAAACCAGCCAGCGTCATAGAGTCCATGCACCGCAGCATACGACCCGTGACCTCCTAAAATCCCGATGCAATCATGAAATTTTCCTGGGCGACTCAGTTGTAGGCACCTCAATCTGCTCCTAAATAACAGGATCCTCCACTGGATCCACTGGTGGTTCAATGGGAGAAACTTTAGGACATCCTTATCCTCTAACAGGAGCTGGAGCCCTCCCCCGGCCTCTTTCTCAACCTCTAGCAACGGGGGGAGCACCTCCTCTACCGCCGAGTACACCTGACGTGCGTGTTCTAACCATCTGTGAGAGAATAATAGAAAGATACTTAGCACAATATCAACTATGCGATAGAAGATGAAGAAAGAGATTCCAAAAACCCTGTAGCCTCCCGAAGATAAGTGTAGACGTCTTCGCACTGATCCACAAGACTCTACTAGTCTTGCTCATGACTCGTGATACCTATGTGAACCTAAAGCTCTGATACCATGCTGTCATGACCCAAAACCTATAATAGGTCGTGATGGTACCATAGACCACATAGACAAAGAAAATATATATATA
>NC_031995.1:52006168-52013659 GCF_001879085.1 Nicotiana attenuata
AGAGAGAGAGAGAGAGAGTGAGAGAGAATTGTTTGACTCACAATACTAACAAAATAACCATTTCATAAAGATCTCCATAAATTGAAACACTTTAATTTAGATTTGAGATTTTCTTTATTTTTCTTCTTTTTACTCATACTTAAGTGATAAAGGTAAGTACAAAAGAGAATGCGAGATAATGTCACGATTCCAATTTCCCGCATAAGGTAAGTCTAACACATGCTTATCATTAATGGGATTTATCTAACTCAACTGCAATACCTTTAATAATATCTGTAACAACACAGCTGAACCCAACAACAACTACTTAATCCCAAAACCCGTAGTACATGTCATAAGCTTTTCTAAGAGTCACTAGAAATAACAATACATCACTGTCCCGGAATAATAGGATATATGAAAATAAAATACAATAGAAGGTGACTTTGGAGCCTGCGAACGCCCAACAGGTGTATCTTAAAGTCTCCAGCCGCACATGTATAATTCTCAAAACCAACTCAACTCGATGCACCTAGATCTGCACAAAAATATGCAAAAGCGTAGCATGAGTACACCATAGTGGTAACGGTAAGTATCAATCCTAAACTCGGTAGATTAGTGACGAGGCTAGGTCAAGACAACTACCTGACATGTAAACATGTGTAGGTTATGACATAAATGCTAACGAGGAAAGAATATTAATATAATGCTAGAAGCAGAAAGATTTCAAATTACAATGAACAGTGAAAATAAGGGGACTATCAAATAAATAAGCAATAAAATAGTCGAGGTATAGATGAAATATGAATGGGTTCATGTAAGGGAACTCGATGAAAACTCAATCAATCAAATCATTCCTAATGCACGAATGTAACGACCCAGTGGGCCGTTTCGAGAGTTGTAGCCCCATTCACCAATTTTCTGCCCTTTTATGCCCTACAACTGTTATATGACTTACTGGATTAGTTGGATCGGGTCCGGAGAGATTTCAGAGTGAATTGAGACACTTAGTTTCTTAATTGAAGCTTAAATGGAAAAGTTGACCGGATATTGATTTATGTATAAATGACCTCGGATTTAAATTTTGATGGTTCTATTAGCTTCATTTGGTGATTTTGCACTTAGGAGTGTGTCTGAATGTCACGACCCTAAACCCAGACACGGTCGTGATGGCGCCTCTCGTGAAGACAAGGCCAGCCAACATATTTCCAATCCAGTCTTTAAGAAATTAAACAATAAGCATTACGTCTAAAACATGATATAAACTCAGAAGTAACAATGACAATACAAAACAATTCGCGGAATACAACCTAACTCAGCCCGATACCGGGGTGTCACTAGTCATGAGCATCTACTAAGGTCTAAATACAACTGACGAAGTCTGAAATGTACTAAGTACAGACTAATAGAATAAAGAAGGAGAAAAGCAGTGCTGCGAATGCCGGCAGCTACCTTGCTAATCTCCGGTGACTCTGCCTCAGCTCAGCCAATGCCCGCTACCGGGTGCTGAAGTACCTGAATCTGCACACAAGGTGTAGGGAGTAAAGTGAGTACTCCAACTCAGTGAGTAATAATCATAACTAAAGTCTAAAAGGTAAGAAATCACGAAAAGTGCATCAGTATGCTGCATAGAAGCAGTTCAAAAACCAGTAAGAAAGCAATGAAGCTGTAAAATCCCTTAAAACATCTTAGCTCAGTTTAAACTTCTTTGAAAATGACTTTTTCAATAGTTGCACAAATGAATGCAGAACAACTAGTGCAGAGAAGCACAGAAATCCGCCCCTCAGGCACAAATACACAATTAAGCAGGTAATTGACCGGCAAATAAGAAAGATAAGCCTATAAGGTTTGCCCCTCGAGCTCAATGTCAACAAATCCGCCCCTCGGGCAATATCTCAGAACAGTACCAGCCCCTCGGGCAATCACGTAGAACAATACCAGCCCCTCGGGAAATCACATAGAACCATACTAGCCTCTCGGGCTATATCTCACATCACAGTGGGTACCCGCGCTCACTGGGGGTGTGCAGACTCCTGGAGGGGCCCCTTACATCCCAAGCACAATTAAACTGATTTTTAGATCCTATAGGTATATTTCTAAGTAGACATATATAGATCACTATAAGCATGATTCTNCCCCTTACATCCCAAGCACAATTAAACTGATTTTTAGATCCTATAGGTATTATTTCTAAAGAGACATATTATAGATCATATAAGCATGATTTCTAAAGAGACAGCTTTTAGATCCTATAGGCATCATATCTAAAGAGACAAATTTGAATAAATGCTGTAGTGGAAACTGAACGTTAGTTATTTTATTCCCTATAGGCATGGTGTCTAATCATGTAAAGTAAAGCAGGCAGAACTTATTTGAACAAAGCAAAACCCTATAGGCATATTATCTAACAAAACACATTTGAACCAAAATGAACCCTATAGTCATGTTATCTAACAAAAGACATTTGAACCAAAATGAACTCTATACGCATGTTATCTACCCAACTTTTACCCACAGTATACAACTACCCTCCCTTTTCACTAGTCACCCCAATATCTGTTTACAATTAATTATTACAGACCAATGATTGAATAAAATAACATAAATAGAATAGATATTAAGCTATAGGGAGCCTGAAGTAGGCCAAAAGCAAATCCTGGTGTACCGGGCCTTCACTAGTCTAAAATGCCTAAGATTCATTGCCACATTAGTGTCCAGGTGTGTCAGAATTCCCTAAGGACCTCAAGGATCCCGGGCAGTGCTCACACCCAGACTTTCTCAAATAAAGACTAATTATATGCAATGTGGAAGAGCCAGCCCTGATACGCCATAGTTCAGAGAGATCTCAAGGACCTTTAAGCAGTACACATACCAGAGGGGCAAGACTTAATAACCTAAGAATAAGTGAGAGTGCTTGACATGATTTGAAAGAATTTTGGTAAACAGTATGGAGAGGATTCTTAGAAGTGAATAGATTTCTGAAAACCAATACTAATTTGGAGGTAAAAACAGTTTGAGAAAGGTATGAAAAAACACTTTTAAGTCAAACACAAATCACAGAACAACCATTATGCAGAAACACTTTGCAAGCAGGTTCCACACAAGGAGAGAGGGGTTGGGGACACATAGAATACACCTTAGTGTGTAGTGGAGCAAATAAACATGCATAGAATTCTCAAGGGGTTCTATAGAACTAATAGGTTAGATATAATGTAGGTCATTGCAACATGAAGCAAAGATCACAGCAGAAACATGTCGGGGACACATAACAACATAACTAGAGTTACCCTGGAGATACTAAATAACTTAGCAGGAGTTAGGCAGAACAGGCAAGAACTTAAGTGGACAGGCTAGGCAAGCATTAACAAGTGTAATCATACACTTACAAAACAAAGTTTAGGCATGCTAGATAAACAGTAGTCTAGCAAACAGGCTAATCACATATGAAACAAGACAATGTTAGACATATTAAACAAGATAGTAAACGGGAAAGTAAAGTGGAGACATGCTAATCAAATATTTGAACAAGGCAGTATTTAGGCATGCTGGATAAGCAGTAAATAGAAGCAGAATGAACTCAGGATTGATGAACTAAGTCAGTAAAAAAAACACATAGGTTTAGATTCTAAAATTTAATTAGAGGCATACCAGTTAGGGAAAGAGAAGACAAGATGTAAGACAGGTGTTGTGCAATTTTCAGCCTTGGCTTACAGCCGGCTAGACTAACGAAGATCACAAGTAGCAGGAAGAATAGAGAACTTTTTAGAGTGCAAGAGTAGTTGATGAACTAATGTTCTGTCTAAGAAGTTAAATAAAAGAGTTTATATAGTAGTTCAAGAGTAGAGCAAATAAGGTAAAGTAATCAATAATCAGCAATTAAGGGATCTCAGAATCAATCACACAAAGAGGTTCAGCATAGTCTTCTCCTTTAATTGAGGAAAATTAGCCAATGGTAATGACAGGAATTAGTTAAGGCATTAGGTTCAATCAAACTGAGTAAAGAAGTAAAGAATCAGAGGCCTTATTAAGGAAAGGAGTTCAAATCAAACCAAATAAAGAACTTAAGAATAAAATAATCAAGGGCTTAATCAAGGAAAGAATCACGTAAAGAATCAGTAGATATACAACAGTCAAATAAGGCAAGAACGACCAATTAAGGTCATAAACATGGAAATAATCAAGAATCATGTACACGAAATTCTGACAGAGCAAATCACTCAACAATTCTGGAAAGAACATATCAATTCTCATAAACAAAATAGGTTGCGTAAAACTTTTAGGAACATAGAGAATTTAGACGGAAAATAGTTCGAAACCCTAATTTGAAAACACTCAAAGAAGGAAAACAACCATGGAAAACTTGAAAGCATGTCAACACAGAGGTTTGAACAAACAGAAATCATAGTAATCAAAACTTGAAGTAGTGTAGTGTTTAAAAACCGATTAGTAGTAGAGAAGTAAAAGAACCTAAAAGAATAGCCATGGAAGTTTTAAAATACTTTAGATTCCCAGAGGTTCAACCAACAAACAACAAGAAAAACAAACTCTAATATAACAAAATGTTCAAAAATCGATTAAATAGTAGAGAACTAAAGGAGCCTTAAGGAAAAATCAATGACGAACTCAAATCGCTCCAGATCTACAAAGATCTGGATGGATTCAAGTAGAAATGCTAAGTTTCGAAGAAAAAGAGAGGGTAAAGTGTATCTGGCCCTTGAATCAAAGATTTGAGCCGTGAAACTTTGATAGAAGCACTCACAGACCATGGACAGTCTCTTTGAAGAGTTTGGAATGAGATCTGGACCAGATCTTTTCGAGGTCCTTCCACGAAACCACACAACCGAGCAACCGGGGGAGATAGGAGACAAGTAGAGACCTCGTATAGCCATGGGAAACCATAGATCGGGTAGGAATCAAGGGGATTAGGGCTGGTTTTTGGTGGCAGCGGATAGGATTAAGTTTGGTTTCAGAGAGGAATGGAGAGGAGAGGGTTTCGGGGGCAGCGGGTGTAAGCAAATGGCTAGGGTTCGGGGGTCATTGGAATTAAAAAAGGAAAGGGGTGATGGTGGCCGTTGATCTCTATGATCAACGGCTGTGGTTGAAAGGGTTTGGGGCCGGGTCGGATGTTATGGGTTCGGGCTAGGTAGATTTGGCTTGTGTGGTATTGAATTTGGGCATTTAATTAGGCTAGGTCCAAGATAGAAAAGGCTATTTGTTAAATACCTCTTTAATTGATAAAAATAATTTCAAAAAATAGTTCATAAATTATAAAAATTATTTTCATGCCTATAAATGTTTATAAATAATTACGTAATATTTTAAAAATAAAAAAGGCTATTTTCTGGTAAAATAATGTAATAATACATGCACGGGCTATAATTGTAAAGTAATCACAATTGCATCCTACAAATACAAATGTGGCTATTTGTGTAATAATTGACACATTAGTACAAATGCAAATGTTAAAATTAAGCCACAAAAATTTTTATAAAACTATTTGTGATGCAGTCAATGATTGTTTTATAAACAAAATGATGGAATAAATTGATTAAAATATTTTAAAAATGCAGAAATTGTATGAAAAGTATTAATTAATGCCAAGGAATAGTTTTGAAAATGTTATAGGGAAAAATTGGGTATCAACATGTTGCCTCGTCCGATATCAATCCTAGGCTCTGATACCAACTGTTACGCGGCGCCTTCCTGAGATTCCTTGGAAAGGTGACGTAAGGCTAAGCAACTGATGTCAGTGCAGTTACTATATGCCAATTGAGGTCCCCTTCGTATGCTAGATAAGATTTTCAGTGTCGTACGGGAAAATAAATGTCAAGAGCAATTGAGAGAATAGAAATGAGAATTGAGAATGAAAGAAAGCTTGATTGCATTAATGAAAGCTATTACCGAAAGGCAACGCGGGGTCGAGGGGGAGAGACACCAGTATAGAAATTGTTTGCTTGCTATAAAGTTTTGAATGCTTGATCCCCCCCAATAGTGCTTAAAAAAAATAAATCCAAGTGTATACGGTAAAATCGGATGGTCCAATTTTCTGTCATTACGATGCATCATAAGCATGTTTCCATAGGCTCGAGATTATGGTTCAGATTAATGCCCGAGATATTATCGATGTCCGACCTTGGGGCAGTGTAGATCGATAGTTATAGTGAAAAAGTGGGAAGTTCCTAAGGCATGTGACTAAAGCTGACCTAGTCTATTTGGCCAGTTCAAGCCCGTACCGTGGCATTAAATAGTTGTACCAACCATGTATCTCAAAAATAGATGCATTTGTACTATGTTGGGACCCCCCCTCCATATATAAAGAGGACCCTTGTCTTTTTGTAGAGGATTTTTTTTTCCTGAATCCACTAGGCATTGTGCCTAGGGCTGATTTTCATTAATGTAAAATAAAGTACAACAAAAGTGGAGGGGGACTTGAACCTTACCTCCACAACAAATATGAAAGTGCATTTGGTTATCCACATATGATAGCCAAATGATACTTGATCACTGTGACAAGTTAGACCTATGAAGGTGAACCAATTGTCTATCCAACAGTGATAGGCAATTGATTCTACAAAATACAATTGAAGTAAGCCTAGGTCAACTATACAAAAAAGCATAAATGATCCTAAAATTACTAATCTAAAGAGTTGGAAGTTAGATTTGCATAGACAACAAATTCTACATTTAATGTACATGTAGAAGTGCCCTAACAAGAATGGTACATAACCAATACAATTGGTATTAACTATCTTCCACTTTGCTTTGGCATAAGCCAAGTGGAAGATAGGTGACAAAAAGAGTACAAGGAAGGCTGCACAAGATTGATGCTGTCTGATGAAGCTGACAGAAAAGAGTGAGCAGATAGGAGGACCAAGTCTTGCACCAGTTATCCAGGTAAGAGGTTTGAACTGGATGTCTTAAAATGAGTAAGCCACATAAATGGTAATGTGCTGTGCCTGCAAATGTCTCCTGAACTAGAGCTGATTCTGGAAAGTTGTCTGAACCTGCATGATTAGGCTTAATTGGAGTTGACTATGGATGCATTGCCTATGACAAAGCTGCTGGCTGAGACTGTCTATCCAGTGGGAGTTTTGATTTACTTGGTGCACCCTCAGCAGAATGAGCATCTGGGATGCTAATACCACTGTCTGAGGGTGTAACAAGTGATCAAAACTGCTCCATGTCCCTGCAAAAAGAGCAAACAAGTCAGTAAAAAGGGGGCTTAATCTCCAGGTTCTTGTGGCTTGTGGAGATGAGTCTGGGGAAAGGGGAGCAATTGTGATCCCTATTCTATACATAGAAATTGAGTGCAAGTTCTTGTGTTGACTGCACTCAATTGTATAGAGGCTCATGTTGATGGAAGAGTGGTGACTGCATGTATGGAGAAAACTGTAGCCCTGATGAAAACTGGTTGGATGGTGCAGGGCTGTGAGTTGAGGGTGGAGTTTGGATGGAAGAGATGAACTGGTATTGGTGGCTTCAGCTGGTAAGGGAGCTCCTATAGGTTTTTTC
>NC_031995.1:52013759-52014742 GCF_001879085.1 Nicotiana attenuata
GTACGATCCTATTGGCTTTTCCATTTGACTTGTCGTGCCACGTCATTTGACATGTGGCACCAAACTGGGCCTCTAGGAAGATGACATCTTGGGTGTCATGACCCAAATTCAACTGTCGTGATGGCGCCTATCGTGGAACTTGGCCAGCCTCACTCAACAAAACTCAACACAACAGCAATAATTTTGTAAACGTTTAACGGAAGCATTTAACAAAAAAGAAAATATTTGAAACGTAAGGAAATTCTAAAGTGATACAATCCAGCCCAAAATCAGGGTGTCACTGAGTACATGAGCGTCTAGATCAATAAATACAGTCTACTACAGTATCTGAAGATATAAACTGAAAGTATGATAGAGATAAAGAAGGAGGGTCAAGGCCCGCGAAGGCCATGCTGCTACCTCGACAATCTCCAAACTCTGGAACCTATATCAGCATTAGGCCAACTCTGAACTGCCTCTATCTTCTTTGGATCAACCTGAATACCCTCGCTGGACACCACGTATCCTAAGAAAGCCACTGAACCGAGCCAAAACTCGCACTTGGAGAACTTTGCATAAAGCTTCTCCTCCCTCAATATCTACAATACAACTCGCAAATGCTCTGCGTGCTCCTCCTGACTACGCGAGTACACCAGAATATCATCAATGAATACAATAACGAACGAATCCAGATAAGGTCGAAATACACTGTTCATCAAATGCATGAACGTGCTGGGACATTGGTCAGCCCGAAACACATAACAGAAACTCATATAACCATATCTAGTCCTGAAAACAGTCTAAGAATATCTAAATCCCTGATCTTCAACTGGTGATAGCCCGAACGGAGATCAATCTTGGAGAACACTCTCGCTCCCTGAAGCTGGTCAAATAAATCATCAATGCGAGGCAAAGGGTACTTGTTCTTAATTGTTACTTTGTTCAATTGCCTGTAATCAATGCACATTCTCATTGTGACATCCTTCTTCTTTACAAACAGAACC
>NC_031995.1:52016772-52065169 GCF_001879085.1 Nicotiana attenuata
AATATTTATACAACTATAATATACTACAAATATTATATATTATACAACTATTATATACTATATAAACTATACTTATTATTTTTAGGAGTATAAAAGGAATTAATAAAACCTCCCATCATGTTCCCATATTTGAAAATCGTCGTTTTTCTTCATTTAAAACAAAGATAAATTAAAAGGGAAAAACCAACAGGGAAAAGAAAAAAGGCAATAGAAAATGAACATAATGTGGTCTAATGGTTGTACAATCTTGTTCCCTATAGATCAGCTAAATGGAGTAACTTATCACATTAGTTACTTTTTGGCATTTTTAGGACTTCCACTAAAAATAAGCAACGGAACATGGAGGGATCGAGAGGTCCATTAATTAATTGATTATGCTTCTGTTAGGAATGTAGATAATTTGCTACCACTTTTGTTAATTACTTATTCCTACTAGGACTCTGAAATTTTTTCTTATAAATTGACTAATTATGTTTTTACCTTAAATTATTATATGCCCAAAATACATCATATATCACTATGCATATCCAAATAATTATCTATATGTATATATTAATTATTGTCACGACCCAAAACTCATCCCGTCGTGATGGCGCCTATCGTGGAACTAGGCCAACCTCAACTCAAGCAACCGATAACCAAAATACTAAAATTAAATTATTTGTGAAAAAACATTCATCATCTTAAATAAATTATTTAAGACATAAAAGAAAGATTCATATCGCGACATGAAATCTACTTCATTCCCAACTAAACAACATAAAAAGATCCTCCAACACACCTATAACTCGAGGCTATTGTCACGATCGCAAATGCCGGTCGTGATGGCGCCTATCACATTACTAGGCAAGCCGACTGAACTGTTAACCACAACCCTTCTTCTTAAACATTAAATCACTTTTACGCAGGTTTAAATACCATATTTTATAATAAGCGTGTAAAGCAACAGATAAATATGCGGAAGTCAATAAAACATGAACTACACAGCCCCACAAATCTGGTGTCACGAGTCTAGAGCCTCTAATACAAGTCTGAACATCTACTACATCAATAGTCTAGGAAATGCGAAAAGATAACAAGATAGAAAGGAGAAATCAGGACTGCGGACGCCATGCAGCTACCTCGAAAGCCCCGGCAAATGCTGAATAACTGAAAAGCTCTCACTGGGCCGCTCGGGCACCTGGACCTGCACACAAGGGGTGCAGGGAGTAAAGTGAGTACTCCAACTCAGTAAGTAACTAAAGTAATAAGTACTGAAAACAGTGACGAGCAGTTCAAGAAGCATGTAACTGAGAGACAACAGGATAACAGATCAACTTTACAGTTCGAAACCAGTTTCGTCAAAGAATCAGCTTTTCCAGTTTAAACATTTGAAATCAGGTACTTAGCAATAATTTCAACAGAGGCTTATTCAAAGGAGAGTGAAAGCAGTGAAAATATCATAACAGGGCCCCTCGGGCAAGAAATCACTCGGAATATAGCCCCTCGGGCAAGAAATCACTCGGCTTAGTATTATCTCGTATTTATAGAAATCATAGTAACCGCTACGACGTGCAGCCCGATCCATATATTTATAGTCGACTACGCTCACTGGGGGTGTGCAGACTCCGGAGGGGCTCCCACAGCCCAAGCGTCATATCGTTGCGGTGTGCAGCCCGATATATATATATATATATATATATATATATATATATATATATATATATATATATATATATATATATATATATATATATATATATATATATATCGCTACGGCGTGCAGCCCAATCCATATAAGTATTGCTGCGGCGTGCAGCCCGATCCATAATATATATAATATCCTCACCGTTGGGTTCTCAACCCCTCTCAGTCATAATCCTCACAGCCTCTCGGGCACAATAATAGAAGGTAGGCATCTGAGCCCACAAATCCTCTCATTTCGGAATAGAGTGATAGAACCAGCTTAAATCGTTTAATCGGATAAAAACATGACTTAGGATATGGATTTTTAACAAGTAAAGTGAGGAAAATCAGTCAAAATGCCCCTAAGGGTCCTATAGGTCGGCACAAGGCCCCAAACATGGCATACATCCCAAATCACAATATAAATGACCGAAACATAGAATAATATAGATTTCCAAATCAATTACGCGGCTTAATAGTCGCTACGGGACGGACCAAGTCACAATCCCTACCGGTGCACGCCCACACGCTCGTCACCTAGCATGTGCGTCACCGCATTTATCAAGTCAAGTCAAATACCGGGGTTTTGTACCCTCAGTTCCAGATTTACAATGGTTACTTACCTCAAACCGGTGAAAATACTACTCCGCGATGCCTTTGCCTCTCGAATCGGCATCCACTCGCGTCGAATCTAATCAAAATCAGAACGAAAACGTCACAATATGCTAAGGGAGCAAAGCCCAATCGAAAATAATCGAAATATATCAAAAATCCCGAAATTAACAAAACCTGAGCCCCGGGCCCACTTCTCGAAACTCAGAAATATTTACAACAACGGGTTCCTTATTCTCCCACGAGTTCATACATATCAATAGTTCTCAAATACGACCTCAATTGGTCCTTCAAATCCCAATTCAAAAGTTCAAAATCCCAAGCCCTAGTTCTTCCTTTTTTAGCTTAAGTTCCATGAATTTCTAGGTTAATTTCACAATAGAATCACGTTTTAGGCTCAAAAATCTTACCTCTAATCAATTCTCCTTGAATCCCTCTTTAATCCCCTTCAAAGAGCTCTTAAAATACTCAACAATGGAGGAAAAATGACTCAAAATCACGGATGAAATAAGTTAAAAACTTTCTGCACAGTTCTGACTTTCCTTCTTCGCGAACGCGGTCAAACTCTCGCGTTCGCGATGCACAAACTTATCTTGACCAAATTTCCCTTCTACACAATCGCGACATAAGACTCGCAAACGCGATGCTTCACCTAGGTGACCCTTCGCGAACGTGACCACACCCCTGCGAACGCGAAGCACAACTGACTTCCAATCCACCTGACCCAAATCCTTCTATGCGAACGCGACAGTAGCCCCGCGAACGCGATGCACTAAGATCACACCCCTTCGCAAACGCGTAGCCTGCCTCGCGAACGCGAAAGCCAAATTCTCACCTTCCTCCTCTTACTCTTCGCGAACGCGAGGACCCTTATGCGAACGCGAAGAGTTAAATCACTGCAACTGCTGAGTTCAATTTCTGCAACTTTTCAAACTCAAAAGTGGTCCGATTGACCACCCGAAACTCACCCGAGGCCCCCGGGACCTCAACCAAAAGCACCAACACATCCTAAAACCTCATTCAAACTTGTTCCAATCATCAAAATACCTCAAACAACACCAAATCCGCCAATTCACATCGAATTCAAGCCTAAGTTTTCTAAAAACATCCGAAATACGCTTTCGATCAAAAACCCAACCAAACCACGTCCGAATGACCTGAAATTTTGCACACGCATCACAAGTGACATAACGAAGCTACAGCAACTCTCGGAATTCCATTCCGACCTTTGGATCAAAATCTCACCTACCAACTGGAAATCGCCAAAATACTAACTTCGCCAATTCAAGCCTAATTCTACACCGGACCTCCAAAACCAATTCCGATCACACTCCTAAGTCATAAATCACCTCCCAAAGCTAACCGAACCATCGGAACTCACATCCGAGCCCTCTAACACATAAGTAAACATCCGGTTGACTTTTCCAACTTAAACCTTCTTAAAAGAGACTAAGTGTCTCATTTCTTACCAAATCCACTCCGAACGCAAACCAATCAACTAGAACACATAAAACACGGATAACGAAGCATAAAGAAGCAGAAATGGGGGAAACATAGCGGTAACTCATGAGACGACTGGCTGGGTCGTCACATAACTACACGCAGCACCGAAACATGACTGCATACCTTAGCTGAATTCACACCTTGCACCACTTTACTCACAGGACCACAATAACATTCTCTAATCAATTTAGTCGAAATTCCATGAATCTGATGCTCCCATTGCACCTCATTACATACATAGGTCTTGCTCTAACTCTTACAATACCGCCACAACGGAAAAGATGTGTAGAAATTCATAACTAACTGCCGAGTCAATAATTCATTGGGTCTATACTACTGACAAGAACTATCACCTCATTCTGAACCAAATAATTGTCTTTTCTCCTTAATATACTTCGTATAATCAGATTGCAATGATCCTAAATCCACGATCTCGTCTCACCCAGTACGAACTGCTCAGGCAATAAGCCACCCTGGACACGATCAAAAAGTCTCATATGCTATCCCAATATGCCAATAGGCTACCAATTCGAACATGATACATAAAGGAAATGAACTCTGAAAGGGAAATCTAATTACCCCGCTCGCGAATCATACATGCGACGCGGTCAACATAATTGAACAGCCACCCCGCTCACAAATCATACATGCGACGCGGGCACATAGCTAATATATGTTTTCCTCAGAAAAATAGGAAACAAAATACATAAAAACAGATATAGGGAACTGTACTCAGCATGACACTATTGCGGCGCGCAACCCGATCCAAACAACATACACATGGTGGCGTGCCACCCGATCCACACATAGAATTCACAAAGGAGTTACACATCGAGCTAGATTGCTCATTACAACAAAATACCGAATATCGGTCACAAGCACGCTAAGTGCATAATACCATCCCTGGGGAGACATATACCGCTACAAGCTACGAACTTAAGCACAACCGAGGTGCGATATACGATCTGAATCTCAAACGCCATTCCGCTCATATAACATTATCACTACGCAGAACCTCAACACATAAGAAATTCACCAAGCCGACTCTCACCTAGTACGATGGGTGGGTACCCACAACGAGGACGTTGTTTCCTCTTGGTGGGGTGAGTGCAGTGGGACTGTAGCTCGCAGGAATCCCACATCGGAAAAGAGAGGGGGAGTCCTGGGCTATATTAGTAAGACTTGGACTTACATGTGCATAGGCCTTTTCCCCAATGGGACTGGGGGAGAATAAAACCGTGCGGGTGGGACCCAAAGCGAACAATATATGCACAGTGTGGGCCCGAGTCATTACAGTTTCCATTAAAAAGGTTTGAAGCTTTGAATTCAAATTTGGATTTTCAAAAAACATTGTTTGTTTGAATTGGATGTTGTTGCAAAGAATTGAGAATTCTCTCTATGTCTCTCTCTATCTCTCAATCCCAAATTTCAGTAATGTAAAGCAAAGGAAAAGAGAGCAGCAATTCAACCATTGACAGCCATTAAAAAACTTTGAAGCTTTGAATTCGAATTTGGGTTTTCAAAAATCATTATTTGCTTGGATTGGGTATTGTTGCAAATAATTGAGAATATGGTTTGGAGTATATATCTCAATTTTGAGGGGTTTTGGTGAAGATTAGACTTAGTTTTGGCTGAATTTCAGATTGAAACTCAAAGAAGAAGAAGAAGAAGAAGAAGAAGAAGAAGAAGAAGACGACATGACATACATTATACTGCAGAAATTGTAGTAAAATTATAGAAAAATTATAGAAAATTGTATTATGTTGTTTATATATATTTCTTTTATTCATTTAACTATTGTATGAAAGTTGAACAATGTTGTATAAAAATTATATTTAAGTTGTATGATATTGTAGTTGTATATTTAAGTTGTATGATACTGTAGTTGTATGAAGATTGTAGATAAGTTGTAGATAAGTTGTATAATATATAATTAGTTGTATGAAATTTGTTTTTACTATGTATAAATCAGATACAAAATATGCAAAAGACATATTGTATAAATTTTGTATTGAAGTCGTATGTTATTGCAGTTGTATTTAACTTGATAAAAATAATGTGTGAAAGTTATAGATAAGTTATAGATAAATACTACAATATAGCTCCGTGCATTGATAGCTTTATCTGATACTAATACTTTGCTGCTTGGAAGGTGCTGCAGCTGATCTCTTCCTCATCTACCTTAAGCAAGTGGAACAATGGGGTTGCCGTTATAATTATTATTACCGTGAATTGACATATAAGTATGAGCATACTAAGTTGGAAATCAGAAGAGCTGAATACTCCATTTTCAAAGTATCATTTCAACTTTTAGCCAACAATGATGGTACTGTTGTTTCCAACATTGTTTTGGAATTCATTGATATCGTGATAGAGAATCTCATTGATCTACTGAAACTTGATAATCCAAGTTCACCCCTTCATGTTGGGGGACTCGTGGATCAAGTTGAAAAGACTTTAAAGGAGTTGAAGTTCTCTTATATAGCTGAACGAACAGTATGAGGGAAATACAAAGGATTAAGAAAAATCTCCCAACATTCCCAATGTACTGACAGAAAACTAGGTAGGTACTCTGTGCGTAGGCAGGATAGCTGCAAATTCCCAACATCAGAACTGTGAATTAAACCTTATAGCTCTCTTTTACTTTTTAATTTTTCTTTTTCTTTATTTTTCGTTTGGTTTTTTTAATATTTTTATTATGTTTTAAAATTGAAATTGTTAATGAATAACAACAGCAACATAGAGAAGTGAGATCCCAAAAATATCTCAGAGGCAAACAAGTTCGTTTATTTTTTTTAATGATTTCATCACCCAAAAAGTCAAAAAACTAACCCAGCACGAAATATTTCCAGGTTTTGTCTGTGTGAGAAGTTTATTGGAATTATTTAATTATTTCATATTGAAATTGTTATTTTACTTTTTAAATGTTCTTTTATTATTCGTGTTAGTTTATTTTAGTTTATAAGCTCTCATTCTCTTTATGGTTAATTAAAGTTTATTGTTTGTGTTACATTTTTCTTTGTTTTTTATTTTGCTTAGAAGCTTTGTCTGCTTTGTTTCAGACAAATAATGGAAGATCTGGAGAGGAAGGGGAGAGAGGAGAAAAAAAAGGAAAAAGGTGTAACTAAATTCCTTGATTGAAGACACAAATAATGAATTTGCGAACCTTTTAAGGTGGATTGTATATATTTTGTAAACAAAACTTGTTTATGCCGGGTAATTAACTAAACATGGACATTAAGGGTAATAAACTTTCAAATGGTGTATGGGAATGAAAAAATCCCATAAATATATGTCAATTGACATGAGAAAGCTACGGTGAAAAGTAATAGGTTTAAGAAGCCACAAAATCAAAAGGCAAACGTTCTTGGCAAGAACAGTTTTTGTCGTTCAACTTTGGGCTGAAGTTTTTGAGAAAAATTTCAGCACAAGTTTTTCATTCAATTTGTTGGGGGGTTTCATTAATTAAAGAGTTTATAGCAAGAATTGGTTTCGGTGTGGATACGCATAGAGTCTTCCCACTATCGAATAATTTTTGAAACAAGACTTTTTTCACCAGGTACGTCTTAGATCAAATCTTTGACATGTAAAGAAATTTTAAACACGAAAAGATCTGCCAAGGATTGTTATTGTTTTTCGTTGCATGTTACGAATATTTATATGCAATCTTTCAGTTTCATCAAAGTAGGTTGCATACATCAAATTCTCTTACAATGCAACTTTTTTTTGAATACTACGTAAATTCAAATTGCTTTGCGCACTGCATTGCTTTTTCTTTTTATGCTATTTTGAAAAACTAAGCATATTTACATGATGCATCTGTAAGAGCCTGTTTGGAAAGCTACCTTGGAATGGATTTGAGTATAATTAGGTGTAATTACACAGTTTAGCATATTTGTTTGGCCAAGTAATTACTTGGTCAGTATAGAATTGGGTGTAATTGAAGGGGTGTAATTACACTATCCAATTCTCAAGGGGGAGGTGAGAATTGGTGGTAATAACATTGTGTAATTACAAGGTTACTTTTTAGTTTCTTTCCTTTTTGTTTTTATTTTAATTTATTTTTTTATAACTTTTTATTTTAATTTTTTAATTTTATTTTTACTTTTTAATTTCTTTTAAAATTTTAAAATATATTTTTCTTTGTACATTATTTATCTTTACTTCTTGTGATTCCATATAATTGCTTATATTTTATTTTTTATTTATTTTATTATTTTTATTCTTAAAACTACACTTCCTAATATTAGAAATAATGAGTCATTAACAAACTTGGCATATAATGAGTGATGCAAGTAAAGTGAAATTTGTTGAATGTGGTTATAAACTTATCATATTTTCTAATCTTGAGTTGCAGTGGAACTTACTATTATTATGTTCGAATTTGACATATGGTAAACTATTTTTTTATTTTAAAATTGTGTTATATTCATGGTTCCAATTTACTTGTTTTAGTAGTATTGGCTCACATTGCATCGAAAACGGAATTCGGAAGTTTTTGGAGTTCTTAGGCTTGAATCCGTGGTTGATTTTATGCTTTGATGTTGTTTTGAGGGTTCCGAAGGTTGGAACAAGTTTGAATGATGATATGGGATATGTTGGCATGTTTGGTTGAGGTTCCGAGGGCCTCGGGTGAGTTTCGGGTGGTTAACGGGCCAATTCTTGGTTTGGAAAGTTGCAGATTTGCTGGTTTTTGTTGCAGAAGAATTTGTTCTTCGCGCTCGCAAAGATTGTCCTGCGTTCGCGAAGAGGAGCTAGGTTTGAAGGAGAATATGTTCTTCGCGCTCGCAAGTCTGGGGTCGCGTTCGTGTAGGTTTGATTTCCAGTGAATCGCGAACGCGTGAGAGGAGTCCCGTTCGCGTAGGGTAAAGTAGAGCAGCTAGGATCCCAGGGGTTTGTGCATCACGTTCGCGTAGAAATGGTCGTGTTCGTGATGGCTTGGTCAATGGAGGCTTCGCGTTCGTGTGAAGGAAGTCGCGTTCGCGAAAGACGAATAATTGGTCAAAGATTTTTTGTGCTTTGCGAACGCGAGGCTCTGACCACGTTCGTGAAAAAGGAAAATAATCCCTGGGCAGAATGTTTTAAAAGTGGTTTCGCGATTTTTGGTCTATTTCCTTCATTGTTGAACGTTTTTGGAGCTTTTTGAGAAGGATTGAAGAGGGAATCGAAGGGAAACACTTGGAGGTAAGATTTTTGAACTCAATACTCGATCCTATGTTAATTCTTACTTGTTTAAACATGAAATTAGTGGGATTTAAAGCCTAAAATTGGGGAATTAGGGCTTGAAATTGGAGAGTGTAAATTGGGGATTTAAGGGGCCATTTGATGTCCGATTTTGATGTTCTTGGTATGTATGGACTCGTGGGAGGATAAGGATTCTATTGATGTGATTTTTATCAGATCCCGAGATGTGGGCCCGGGGGTCAGGTTTGGCCAATTTCGGGATTCTTGGTGTAAATTGGTTATTTACGTGTGGGCTTTGTTTTCTTAGCATATTTTGATGGTATGAATCTGTTTTTGGTTAGATTTGGAGCATTCAGAGGCCGAGTCGAGAGGCAAGGCATCGCGGGCTAGAGTTTTGTCACGACCCCGGTTTGCCCTCCGTGAACCATCGTAACGGCACCTAGTCTCTACGACTAGGTAAGCCTAAAATGCGGAAGATAAACAAATTTGCGGAAGAAAAAAATTTAAAACAGAAATAGAGTAATAAAACAGCGTTTATAAGTGCCGCTCGACATACACAATATTTAACTCTCAAAAACTAATACATATTCCCAAAACCCGAAAACCCATAAATCACAAGCTAAGGATACTACATAGTGCATTAACTCCAGAATAGTCTAAAACAAAGTGAATACAGAAGGGCTATAACTACAATGAGAGAATGGAGAGAGACTCCTCGGTCTGCGGACGCGGCAGATATACCTCAAAGTCTCCGAAGGGTCACCTTGCCTCAAGCATCAAATTGTGCGTGGTTGTCAATTTTGGGCATAGTGACTTGAGGTGTCTCATGTGGAGCAGTGTTTGGATAGGATCGTGCATTGCAGCGAGACTATGTGGAGATATGACCTTGCGGGTTAGATTCGTGTGCTCTATTCTATGATGTGAGACGGGTTCTCAACCTTGTGTTGTGGTGGTACTGGTGAGCTTGTGGTACAGCTCTTATTTGAACCATTTTCATGATTTAAGTGTGTTCGGACCGTTGCATATTGGTGCGCGTATTATGTTAGTTGTGGCTTAGGCCTCTATTGACGTGTCATGTCACCAGAGTGGTGTGTTGGATTAGAGGAGATCGTTGGGATCATTAATGAATACGAACGGATTCGATTTCAGCATGTCGGAAGGGTAAGATCGAGGTTCGGCTCGGAAATTTTGCTATGGTATTGCCAGAGGAGAAGCGGCTTCATGAATGGTTAATCTNGGTTTTCAGGAAAATCGAAATGAATTTGAAAGAAGAGTCTCAGTTGAAAGCTTTGCATTTGAGAGGTTTGACCAAGAGTTGACTTATTTGTATATGAGCTCGGATCGGAATTTTTATGATTTGGTTAGCTTCGTTGGGTGATTTATGACTTAGGAGTGTGATCGGAATCGGTTTTAGAGGTCCGGAGTGGAATTTGGCTTGAATTGGCGAAGTAGAGGTTTTGGTGATTTCCGGTTGATAGGTGAGATTTTGATCCGGGAGTCGGAATGGAATTCCGAGATTTGTTGTAGCTTCGTTCTGTCATTTGTGATGTTTGTGCAAAATTTCAGGTCATTCGGACGTGGTTTAGTTGGATTTTTTATCAAAAGCGTATTTCGGAAGATTTTTAGAAACTTAAGCTCCTATGAGTTTTGGGTGAATTGATGTTAAATGAGGTGTTTGATGATTGGAACAAGTTTGAATAAGGTATTGGGTTATGTTTGTGCTTTTGGTTGAGGTCCCGGGGGCCTCGGGGTGATTTCGGGTGGTCAACGGAGAGATTTGGAATTTTGTTGCAGTAGCTAATATTGCTGCTTCTGGTATTTTCACATCTGCGGGTAGGGGACCGCAGATGCGGGTGAATTATCGCAAAAGCGAAATTGGTCAGGTGAGCAGATACCGCAGAAGCGGTCAAGAAGGCCGCATCTGCGAAGCCACAGATGCGGAAGTTCAATCGCAGATGCAATTTTGGGTTTTAAGTGAAGAACCGCATATGCGGTACCGCAGAAGCGGGTTTTGGACCGCAGATGCGGAAAGGCCTGGGCAGACCATATATGTTCTTCATTTCACGATTTTGGGTTATTTCACCATGGTTGCCTTCGACCTTGGAGCTTTTTGGGCGATTCTGAAGAGAGAAATCAAGAGACTTCGTTAAGGTAAGGAATTTTGGACCAAGAACTCAATTTTATGGTTGTATTTCATGAATTTAGGGCTGTAATTGAAGGAATTAAAGGGCAAAATTGTGACGACCCGACCCGTCGTCACGTGAGTTACCGCCCCGTTTTCCCCATTTTTGGTTTCCTTATGTGTTATTATACGAGTCTTGTGTGAATGAGTTGATTTGGATTGATTCTGGATGGAAATGAGACACTTAGTCTCTTCAAGGAAGGTTTGTTTTAGAAAAGTCAACCGGATGTTGACTATTGAGTTAGAGGGCTCGGATGTGATTTCCGGTGATTCGGTTAGCTTCGGGGGTTGATTTGTGACTTAGGAGTGTGATCGGAATTGATTTTGGAAGTCCGATGTAGAATTAGGCTTGAATTGGCGAAGTTAGTATTTTGGCTAATTCCAGTTGATGGGTGAGATTTTGATCCGAGGGTCGGAATGGAATTCCGAGAGTTGATGTAGCTTCGTTAGGTGATTTTGGATATGTGTGCAAAATTTCAGGTCAATCGGACGTCGTTTGGTCGGGTTTTTGATCGAATGCGTGTTTCGGAAGTTTTTGAAGAACTTAGGCTTGAATCCGATGTGATTTGATGGTTTTAGCATTGTTTGATGTGATTTGATGATTGGAACAAGTTTGAATGATGTTATAGGATGTGTTGGTGATTTTGGTTGAGGTCCCGGGGGCCTCGGGATGATTTCGTATGGTCAATCGGACCAAGTTTGGCTCTTAAAAGTTGCAGGTTTCAGCAGTTATTGCAGAGGGGGAATTGGCCTTCGCGATCGCAGCCTTTGAGTCGTGTTCGCATAGCACTAGAAGGTGAAGCTTCGCGTTCGCGTGGTACATCCCGCATTCGCATAAGAGGATTCTGGTGTCAGCATGTTTTTATTCTACGCATTCGCGTTATGTGAGCCGCGTTCGCGTAGGTTTGGAAAGCAAAGCATCGCGATCGCGGAGCCCCTGTCGCGTTCGCATAGAACGTTTTTGAAGTCCTGGGAATTTGTTCATCGCGATCGCGAGCCTAGGGCCTTGATCGCATAGAAGGAAATTATAGCTGGGCAGAAGGGTTTTTATATTCATTTTTGTTCCGCGAAGCTTATGTTATTTCCACCATTTTTAAACGAGCTTGAGAGCTATTGGACGGAATTGAAGGGAGATTTCGACTAGGTGTGATTGGAGGTAAGTTCCTTGGCCTAAATACATGAAATTATGATAGATTTATCATGGAAATTGGTTGAAATTCATCAAAAGGGGGTAAAGCTAGGGCTTGAGAATTGGTAATTTAAAAATGGAATTTGAAGGGTCAAATGGACTCCGATTTTGGTAATTTTGATATGTATAGACTCGTGGCGAGACGAGGAATCCGGTGATGTAAATTTCATAATTTTTCGAGAAGTGGGCCCGGGGCTCGGGTTTTGCTAGTTTCGAGATTTTTGCTATTTTTCGATTGTTTTCGATTGGGTATTGTTCCCTTAGCATATTGTGATGTATTCGCTCTGATTTTGGATAGATTCGACGCGCGTGGAGGCCGATTTGAGGGGCAAAGGCGGCGCGAGCTAGAGATTTCACCGGTTCGAGGTGAGTAATGATTGTAAATGATAGTCCGAGGGTTTGAAATCCCGGATTTGCACATCATAGTGCTGTATTGAGGTGACTTGCACGCCGGATAGCGAGCGTGGGGTAGAGCACCGTTGGGGATTGTGACTTGGTCTGTCCCGATTGATAAAATAACTACGTATTTGATTGAAACTACTTGTTATCATCATAATTTGGGCTGATTTCCATGTTTGGGCTTCGTGCCAACTATGTGAATCCTTCAGGGATTGATATTACTGTTTTCGCATTACTTTGCATATTATTTGAGGTCCAGGATTTTAATACTGTTTTGCAAACTCAGCCATTTTTCTAAGATTTGAAAATTTAAACAATATTTTATTGACGTTTTGAGCTGAGAACCACTATTTTGATATTTCCCAAGTGGCTTATGTGCATTTCTGGACTGAGCATGGATCAGGCTGCGCGCCGCAGTAGTGTTATAGTGATTTTTGGGTATATGGATGGCTCGGGCTGCGCGCCGCAGCGGTATTGTATTGATATTGAGGCCAAGGGCCTGGTTGGTGCCACGAGATGGCTTGATTATTTGCGCTTGGGCTGTAGGAGCCCCTCCGGAGTCTGTACACACCCCCAGTGAGCGCCGTCGACGTTAAATATATGGATGGCTCGGGCTGCACGCCGCAGTGGGTACCGGAGTGTACCGTCATATGCATGCATTGCACTCATGCATTTGTTCCTATTTGTCTTACTTGTCATGACATTTCAGCACTCTCATTTCATTGGCTTCCATGCTACTTCCTGCACTAATTACCTGATATCCTGGTGCTATTTGTTGACGGAGTGTTATGCCCGAGGGGCTGACTTTTGTGCTGGCTTGCACTACTTGTTTCGCATTCATTTGCTTGACTGTTGGAAAAAGACATTTTTAAAAGAGGTTTTAAAACTGAGCCCAGATATTTCTAAAGATTTCACGTTTTCACTGTTTTCTCAAAGGGTTACACTGTCCTATATAGCATGATGGATTGCTTTACGTGATTTCTTGCTGCTCAGTTATTATTTACTTTTATTACTCACTGAGTTGGAGTACTCACTTTACTTCCTGCACCTCGCGTGCAGATGCAGGTACTTGTTTACCCAGTAGCGGGTTTGAGCTGGTTGAGGATTTTGCTATCGTAGCTGAGCAAGGTGACCGCCAGCATTCGCGGCACCGGATTTCTTCTTTTTGATTCTAAATTTTAATCCATGTATTACAGGCCTTGTAGTGTATTAAAAATTCTTCTAGATGCTCGTGACTTGTGACACCCGGGTCGGGCTGTGTTGGGCTGGTTCCCTATTTTTATCACTTTTCTTCCGCACTTATGGGAATTTTATTAATGGTTTAGACTTATTCGTTTTAAGTAATTATTAAAGAGTTATTGGTGTTCTGTTGGCTGGCCTTGTCTTCACGAGAGGCACCATCATAACCGGGTTTGGAAATTAGGTCATGACAAGTTGGTATCAGAGCCTAGGTTACTAGATCTCACGAGTCATGAGCAAGTTTAGTAGAGTCTCGCGGATCGGTACGGAGACGTCTGTATTTATCCTCGAGAGGCTGCAGAACCTTTAAGAAAACTTCACATTCTTGGAATTCTTATCGTGCGTACTTGATTCAGCTTGTGATATAACTCTTGAAATTCCTTCCACACGTCTATATGCGCACGTGAGCGCTCAGTATTATATGTGCCTCGATGGCTTGCGATTCCCCGATCAAGAGGCGAGATGTGATCTTCGTGAGTATGTTGGGCCAGTCTGGAGGACTTGAGGCCGGATCTTTGCCTATGGCTTGAGCACCGAGGTGCTGATTGTGTGAGCAAGTGTTTTGAACTTATATGTTCGGTATTGTCCCTATTAGCCGGAATGGCGGTTGAATATCCATGTGATGAGTATGCTAGTTCTACGAGATGTATCTATATGACTTGATAGTGATGAAGAAGTCTGCTGGATAATAGATGACCCGTCATCACGTGAGTTACCGCCCCGTTTTCCCATTTTCGGTTTCCTTATGTGTTATTATACGAGTCTTGTGTGAATGAGTTAATTGGGATTGATTCTGGATGAAAATGAGACACTTAGTCTCTTCAAGGAAGGTCTGTTTTGGAAAAGTCAACCGGATGTTGACTATTGAGTTAGAGGGCTCGGATGTGATTTCCGGTGATTCGGTTAGCTTCGGGGGATGATTTGTGACTTAGGAGTGTGATCGGAATTGATTTTGGAAGTCCGGTGTAGAATTAGGCTTGAATTGGCGAAGTTAGTATTTTGGCTAATTCCGGTTGATGGGTGAGATTTTGATCCGAGGGTCGGAATGGAATTCCGAGAGTTGTTGTAGCTTCGTTAGGTGATTTTGGATATGTGTGCAAAATTTCAGGTCATTCGGACGTCGTTTGGTCGGGTTTTTGATCGAATGCGTGTTTCGGAAGTTTTTGAAGAACTTAGGCTTGAATCCGATGTGATTTGATGGTTTTAGCGTTGTTTGATGTGTTTTGATGATTGGAACAAGTTTGAATGACGTTTTAGGATGTGTTGGTGCTTTTGGCTGAGGTCCCGGGGGCCTCGGGATGATTTCGGACGGTCAATCACACCAAGTTTGGCTCTTAAAAGTTGCAGGTTTCAGCAGTTATTGCAGAGGGGAAATTGGCCTTCACGATCGCAGCCTTTGAGTCGCGTTCGCATAGCACTAGAAGGTGAAGCTTCGCGTTCACGTGGTACATACCACATTCACATAAGAGGATTCTGGGGTCAGCATGTTTTTATTCTACGCGTTCGCGCTATGTGAGCCGCGTTTGCGTAGGTTTGGAAAGCGAAGCATCGCGATCGCGGAGCCCCTGTCGCGTTCGCATAGAACGTTTTTGAAGTCCTGGGAATTTGTTCATCGCGATCGCGAGCCTAGGGCCGCGATCGCATAGAAAGAAATTATAGTTGGGCGGAAGGGTTTTTATATTCATTTTTGTTCCGCGAAGCTTATGTTATTTCCACCATTTTTAAGCGAGCTTGAGAGCTATTGGACGGAATTGAAGGGGGATTTCGACTAGGTGTGATTGGAGGTAAGTTCCTTGGCCTAAATACATGAAATTATGATAGATTTATCATGGAAATTGGTTGAAATTCATCAAAAGGGGGTAAAGCTAGGGCTAGAGAATTGGTAATTTAAAAATGGAATTTGAAGGGTCAAATGGACTCTAATTTTAGTAAATTTGATATGTATAGACTCGTGGCGAGACGAGGAATCCGGTGATGTGAATTTCATAATTTTTCGAGAAGTGGGCCCGGGGCTCGGGTTTTGCTAGTTTCGAGATTTTTGCTATTTTTCGGTTGTTTTCGATTGGGTATTGTTCCCTTAGCATATTGTGATGTATTCGCTCTGATTTTGGATAGATTCGACGCACGTGGAGGCCGTTTTGAGGGGCAAAGGCGGCGCGAGCTGGAGATTTCACCGGTTCGAGGTGAGTAATGATTGTAAATGATAGTCTGAGGGTTTGAAACCCCGGATTTGCACATCATAGTGTTGTATTGAGGTAACTTGCACGCCGGATAGCGAGCGTGGGGTAGAGCACTGTTGGGGATTGTGACTTGGTCCGTCCCGATTGATGAAATTACTACGTATTTGACTGAAACTACTTGTTATCATCATAATTTGGGTTAATTGCCATGTTTGGGCTTCGTGCCAACTATGTGAATCCTTCAGGGATTGATATCACTGTTTTCGCATTTCTTTGCATATTATTTGATCTCGGTCCTGGGTTTTAATACTGTTTTGCAAACTCAGCCATTTTTCTAAGATTTGAAAATTTAAACAATATTTTATTGACGTTTTGAGTTGAGAACCATTATTTTGATATTGCCCAAGTGGCTTATGTGCATTTCTGGACTGAGCATGGATCGGGCTGCGCGCCGCAGCAGTGTTATAGTGATTTCTGGATATATGGATGGCTCGGGCTGCGCGCCGCAGCGGTATTGTATTGATATTGAGGCCGAGGGCCTGGTTGGTGCCACGAGATGGCTTGATTATTTGCGCTTGGGCTGTAGGAGCCCCTCCGGAGTCTGTACACATCCCAGTGAGCGCCGTCGACGTTAAATATATGGATGGCTCGGGCTGCACGCCGCAGTGGGTACCGGAGTGTACCGTCATATGCATTGCATTGCACTCATGCATTTGTTCCTATTTGTCTTACTTGTCATGACATTTCAGCACTCTCATTTCATTGGCTTCCATGCTACTTCCTGCACTAATTGCCTGATATCCTGGTGTTATTTGTTGACGGAGTGTTGTGCCCGAGGGGCTGACTTTTGTGCTGGCTTGCACTACCTGTTTCGCATTCATTTGCTTAACTGTTGGAAAAAGACATTTTAAAAGAGGTTTTAAAACTGAGCCCAGATATTTCTAAAGATTTCACGTTTTCACTGTTTTCTCAAAGGGCTACACTGTCCTATATAGCATGATGGATTGCTTTACGTGATTTCCATCTGTTCAGTTATTATTTACTTTTATTACTCACTGAGTTGGAGTACTCACTTTACTCCCTGCACCTCGCGTGAAGATGCAGGTACTTGTTTACCCGGTAGCGGGTTTGAGCTGGTTGAGGATTTTGCTGTCGTAGCTGAGCAAGGTGACCGCCAGCGTTCACGGCACTAGATTTCTTCTTTTTGATTCGAAATTTTAATCCATGTATTACAGGCCTTGTAGTGTATTAAAAATCCTTCTAGATGCTCGTGACTTGTGACACCCCGGTCGCGCTGTGTTGGGCTGGTTCCCTGTTTTTATCACTTTTCTTCCGCACTTATGGGAATTTTATTAATGGTTTAGACTTATTCATGCTAAGTAATTATTAATGAGTTATTGGTGTTCTATTGGCTGGCCTTGTCTTCACGAGAGGCGCCATCACGACCGGGTTTGGAAATTGGGTCGTGACAAAAATGGAGGATTAGGGCTTGAGTTTAAGAGGCCTTTAAATGGGGATTTGAGGGGTCATTTGGACTCCGATTTTAGTATGTTTGATATGTATGAACTCGTGGGGAGACGAGGAATCTATTGATGTAAAAATTTCTAAGTTTCGAGAAGTGGTCCCGGGCTCGGGTTTTGCCAGTTTCGAGAGTTTTGATATTTTTTCGATTGTTTTCGCTTGGGCTTTGTTCCCTTAGCATATTGTGACGTATTCGTTCAGGTTTTGGTCAGATTCGACACGCGAGGAGGCCGATTTGAGAGACAAGGGCATAGCGAGCTAGAGCTTTGGCCGGTTTGAGGTGAGTAATGATTGTAAATGATATCCTGAGGGTTCGAAACCCCGGATTTGCACATCGTAGTGCTATATTGAGGTGAGACACGCGCCGGAAGATGAGCGTGGGGTCTTTTACTATTGGGGATTGTGACTTGGTCGGTCCTGACTGATGATTTTACCACATATTTGACTGAAACTTATTTGTTATCATCATGATTTGGGCTGATTGCATAATTGGGCTTCGTGCCAATTATTTGAACCCCTTCGGGGATGGTTGTTGATATTTCCTCACTGTTTTGATTTTATACTTGAACTCAGTCATGTCTTTTCCACTGTTTTCAAAACTCAGCCAAGCTTATTTTACTATAACACTTGAAATGATATTGCCAACAATATTTTTGGGCTGAGCGTCATGTTTTACTGTTGCCCGCGGGGCTTATGTGATTTCTGACTGAGTAAGGCCGAGGGCCTGTGTTGTGAGGATACTTTTGGATCGGGCTGCACGCTGCAGTAGTGAGATACTGATTTGATTATGAGGCCGAGGGCCTGAGATATGTACGCCACGAGATGGCTTGATATTGCGCTTGGGCCGTAAGGGGGCCCTCCCGGAGTCTGCACACCCCCAGTGAGCGCCGTCGACGATAAAATGGATCGGGCTGCGGCGATATATGGATCGGGCTGCGGCGATATATGGATCGGGCTGCACGCCGCAGCGATACCGGTACTGTTCTATGTGTTTACTTTATTTCATTTGTCTGCCATTATCTGTTGTCTGTGATATTTCATGCAATACGTACCTGATTGCCTGGCATTATCTGAAAACTGAGTGTTGTGCCCGAGGGGCGAATTTCTGTGCTTATCTGCACTATTGTTTGCATTCAATTGCGTAACCGCTGAAAAAGTTATTTCCAAAAGAGGTTTAAACTGAGTCAAGATGTTTTTTTTTCTAAGGATTTCACAGCTTCACTGTTTTCTAAAAAGGGTTTTACACTGCTCTATACAGCATGACGGTTTGTTTTACGTGATTTCTTACTGCTCAGTTATTATTTACCTTTATTACTCACTGAGTTGGAGTACTCACTTTACTCCCTGCACCTCGTGTGCAGATGCAGGTATTCATTCACCCGGTAGCGGGTTTTGGCTGATTGGAGGCAGAGCTATAGGAGTTTAGCGAGGTGACTGCCAACGTTCTCTCTCTGTTGTTCATTATTCCTGTTCAGTGTATTTTTAGACTTGTAGTTGTATTTACACTCTTATAGATGCTCGTGACTTGTGACACCCCGATTAGGGCTGTGTTGGGTTGTACTTCCGCTAATTAATATTATTAGATCATATTTAGACTGCTTATTCATGTTTAACTATTTTTGAAAAGGCAATATGGGTTAGTTGGCTGGCCTTGTCTTCACGAGAGGCGCCATCACAACCAAAGCGAGGATTTGGGTCGTGACAAGTTGGTATCAGAGCCTAGGTTACATAGGTCTCACGAGTCATGAGCAGGTTTAGTAGAGTCTCGCGGATCGGTATGGAGACGTCTGTATTTATCCTCGAGAGGCTGCAGAACCTTTAGGAAAACTTCACATTCTTGAATTCTTATCGTGCGTCCTTGATTCAGCTTGGAAAGTAGCTCTTGAAATTCCTTCCACGCGTTCGCATGCGCGCATGAGCGCTCAATATCAGATGTGCCTTGATGGCCTGTGATTCCCCGATCGAGGGGCGAGATGTGATTTCTGTGAGTTGATGTTGGGCCAGTCTGAAGGACTTGAGGCCGGATCTTTGCCTATGGCTTGAGCACCGAGGTGCTGATTGTGTGAGTAAGTGTTTTGAACTTATATGTTCGGTATTGTCCCAATTAGTGGAAGTGACGGCTGGATAGCCATGTGACGAGTATGTTAGTACTGCGAAATGTATGTACGTGACTTGGAAGTGACGACGAAGGTCTGCTGGATGATAAGAGAACTATTAGGTGTTTGAATTCCATCGTGATTCGAGGTATAGCCCCGAGTCATGAGCGTGTGAAGGATGTTTTCATGTTTTCTAGTTGTGAGTGAAGTAAATATCCATGTTGCGAGATGAGTTCAGACTCAGGAAGACTAAGTGACTACGGACAGTTTATGACGGTGGAAGGTATACAGAAATGTTATATTGAGGCAAAGCGGGTGGGTTATCTCCTGCGGAGTGTTCTGAAGTGATGTGATCCCTATGTGTATGTTAGAAAATCTCATGTGTAATTGAAAAGTATGTGTTGAAATTTGAAATTTCGGGTCGCTTAAAAGAGTGGGCTTAACTGTTGCGGGGATGAATGCGAGATTTGTAGAAGATTTACAGTACTAGATGATCTGTGTTTTCACAAGCTTATAAATGATTTGAGTTTAATCTCACTATGGTATTGTGGCATCAATAGAGTAAAAGTGTTATGAGTTATTGAGTGTATCTTGATCTATGGCTTCGAGCCAAGTGGGGGAGTCTGCTGTGAGCAGTTGATTGCACAGTTAGGTGTTATGCTGGTTCCAGTTTGGGGCGTGCGAGAGAATTAGCTATGGCTAGAGTAAAGGAAAATTTTGACAAAGGTTATATTATGCTTTATAGGGTATGAGAATCACGGAATGTCTAGAGTTGTTGGTAAAGAATGCCCGGTGCATAGAGCAGGAAGTTGCTCGGTTGTATTGGGATGAGGATTTCTTTCTGCAGTATCAGAGTGCCAATGAGGCACGGGTGGTTCTGTTCGTTAGGTCAGGTAAATTGCAGTTTGAATAAGGGTGAATGACTTGCGAGGATGGCTCTAATATGTTCAAGATTCTACAGAGAACAATCGGGTATTTTAAAGTTGCGTGTGTGGTTAGAAATTGTGTTTTCATTGGAAGAGGTCCAGATTTGTGGTATTTCTATGTTAATTATGGGATTCTATGTACCAGTATCAGGAAAGTAAAGGTAACGGATTTAGATTCGCAGGAAGTTCTGCAGAGTAAAGTATTCTGGAATGTGGTGTTTCGGGGAATATTAAAGGAGTATTCAGCGATTTATGGGTTTCGGACAGTGTGGTTTTATGCTTGGGTCTCGTGTAGTAAGCCTGGGTTGAGGAATTGTGGCGCTACAGCAAAGGGAAATATCAAGTTGCAGATGAATCAGAAGGAAATTTAGATAGATGGGGTAGCCTGATAGTAGACCGGATCGGCATGGTAAGGATATGATTAATTCTTTGTGTGTGTTCGAGGTAATGAGTTCGTACAAGTATTTCGCAGCAATGCTCTTGGGTTTCGACGGCTTGCTTAGCTTGGTCTAGTTAGAAGGATTCAGTCCTGGCAGTTTAGTTTGTGCAAATGGAATTGGGAGAGTTCTTGTTGGATCTTACCGTGGTTTGGAGATGTATATTTTCTATGGGCGAGCGTAACATGGGATGTACTGTGATTTTTCTTCTAGATGGGACCAATGGAAAGTTCTTGACTAGTTGAGTGCGTAGTGTCTGTGGCTTGAAAGGGAGATAAAGTTTTCATGTTATCCTCAGAGGGTATGGTATATGCGGTATGTTGTGGAGGACCGAGACTTGCGTGTGTTAGGCTACAGTTCAGTTCTAAAAGGGAGTTCATAAAACTCTTGAGCAGCGGGTAGCCTCAGATAGTTAAGGGAGTGATATTTCTAATTGGAAGTGATTTGACAATAGTATATGTTCAAAAAAAGGGGAATGTGATTAAGTTGATGGTACTTCGGTAATATTGCGGCACTTTCTTGTTAGATCGACTGGTGATATTCGGGTTTGCTTGGTGGCACAGGGAAATTTTAGAGTATATATCATGGGATGATGGGGTATTTAAGGTGGTATGCTTTCGGACGGCGAAATTGGGATTCAGGTACGATGATTTGTGTGCTATATGGAGTTGGAGACTGGGA
This sequence comes from Nicotiana attenuata, assembly GCF_001879085.1. Lineage (NCBI taxonomy): Eukaryota > Viridiplantae > Streptophyta > Magnoliopsida > Solanales > Solanaceae > Nicotiana > Nicotiana attenuata. The sequence goes on from NC_031995.1 coordinate 52,038,587, forward strand.
GTTCTCATGTGCAGGCTATGTTGTGGTAGTGGATCGTGTGTATTGGCATCGTTTAGCGGCTTTCGGGATTTGGAGGCTCAAGTGGATCTTTCTTTGCTGATATGTTAGATTTTGGATGTGATGTTGGAGTGCAGACTGGTTTCTCAGTGTTGGGTTATTCTGGACTATTACGCTATGGGCTATGTCGGAAATGCCACGGGTTGAGTGGCGAGGTACATTGGATTATGTTTTAGTAGAGTGGGTTATATTTCAAAGACTCGGCGGATGGCTGGGAAGGACTGTTTTTCTTAATTGGGCCTTCGTGACGGATGTCAGTGCAGAATTTTCTACCATCGATTCAGTTCCAGTGTTGAAGGACCTTCGGATGTGTTCTTGTGGCCGGGCATGTCGTCGGGCGAGATTGTCGATTTCGGTATTGATTTGGTGCCGGGCACCGTATTGTACGGCTCCGGCAGAAGTTATTGTAGTGGAAGGAGCAGTTTCAGGCTTCCTTGATAATGAGTTCGTTGGCAGGCCAATGTGGATGCGTGTTCTAGCTTGGGTCGGCTTGGTTGGCCCCGAATCGTAGTGTTGAGGGATAGGTTGATTCGATCGTTATTGAGCTTGTTGGCGATCTGGGGAAATCTAGGAGTGGCCTTCCTGTGTTGCGAGACGTTATGATTTGTTGGTTATGGGCACATATGGTGCGGTTCTATTGGGGTTCTTAATGGAAGTCGAGCGGGAAGAGTGATTGGGTGTTGCTCGGTGGGTGGCGTATCGGTTATGTCCTATCGGGTTTGCGTGGTATATGTTACTTGTTTCACCGAGGGTGTAATGATTCGCTTTGGTTTCAGGCATCAAATTGTGCGTGGTTGTCAATTTTGGGCATAGTGACTTGAGGTGTCTCATGTGGAGCAGTGTTTGGATAGGATCGTGCATTGCAGCGAGACTATGTGGAGATATGACCTTGCGGGTTAGATTCGTGTGCTCTATTCTATGATGTGAGACGGGTTCTCAACCTTGTGTTGTGGTGGTACTGGTGAGCTTGTGGTACAGCTCTTATTTGAACCATTTTCATGATTTAAGTGTGTTCGGACCATTGCATATTGGTGCGCGTATTATGTTAGTTGTGGCTTAGGCCTCTATTGACGTGTCATGTCACCAGAGTGGTGTGTTGGATTAGAGGAGATCGTTGGGATCATTAATGAATACGAACGGATTCGATTTCAGCATGTCGGAAGGGTAAGATCGAGGTTCGGCTCGGAAATTTTGCTATGGTATTGCCAGAGGAGAAGCGGCTTCATGAATGGTTAATCTGAGAAATGGGTACGGTTTATTGCGTGTTTCATTGATCGTTGGCAGTATATGAAAGTGTTGGAATGAGACTTAGTTGATAAGAGTTTTTCTATCGGTATTTGGGTGTTGTGTACAGTTGCTGTTAATAGAAGTTATTGCTACGAGCGTTAACGTTATGTGGTTTATCATGTAATTGCACCTGAGGTTGCAAGTATGGGTTATTACAGCTGGTTTGGGCTTATTCAGAGTATAGATATGAGATTTTGGTCTTGTGGATGATATCAGTAATGGAAATGTGGTTCTATGATTTATGGGCTAGATTGGACTGTGTAATTTCAGCTACTACGTGTATTCAGACCTATACGAGATAAGGTGACGTGGTATCACCCCCGGGTATATGCATGGTAAGGTTATTCAGCTATTGGTTGGCTTTTAAAACAACTTTGAGTACGTTCGAGGACGAACGTGTGTTTAAGTGGGGGAGGATATAACGACCCGACCGGTCGTTTTGAGCTTTTGCACTTTGATCGATAGTTCCCGGGCATGACTTGCCCCGTGTGATGTATTATGACTGATGTAGATCGTTGGTTTTTGGTTTTCAGAAAATCGAAATGAATTTGAAAGAAGAGTCTCAGTTGAAAGCTTTGCATTTGAGAGGTTTGACCAAGAGTTGACTTGTTTGTATATGAGCTCGGATCGGAATTTCTATGATTTGGTTAGCTTCGTTGGGTGATTTATGACTTAGGAGCGTGATCGGAATCGGTTTTAGAGGTCCGGAGTGGAATTTGGCTTGAATTGGCGAAGTAGAGGTTTTGGTGATTTCCGGTTGATAGGTGAGATTTTGATCCGGGAGTCGGAATGGAATTCCGAGATTTGCTGTAGCTTCGTTCTGTCATTTGTGATGTTTGTGCAAAATTTCAGGTCATTCGGACGTGGTTTAGTTGGATTTTTTATCAAAAGCGTATTTCGGAAGATTTTTAGAAACTTAAGCTTGAATCCTATGTGTTTTGGGTGAATTGATGTTAAATGAGGTGTTTGATGATTGGAACAAGTTTGAATAAGGTATTGGGTTATGTTTGTGCTTTTGGTTGAGGTCCTGGGGGCCTCGGGGTGATTTCGGGTGGTCAACGGAGAGATTTGGAATTTTGTTGCAGTAGCTAATATTGCTGCTTCTGGTATTTTCGCATCTGCTGGTAGGGGACCGCAGATGCGGGTGAATTATCGCAAAAGCGAAATTGGTCAGGTGAGCAGATACCGCAGAAGCGGTCAAGAAGGCCGCATCTGCGAAGCCGCAGATGCGGAAGTTCAATCGCAGATGCAATTTTGGGTTTTAAGTGAAGAACCGCATATGCGGTACCGCAGAAGCGGGTTTTGGACCGCAGATACGGAAAGGCCTGGGCAGACCATATATGTTATTTCATTTCGCCATTTTGGGTTATTTCACCATGGTTGCCTTCGACCTTGGAGCTTTTTGGGCGATTCTGAAGAGAGAAATCAAGAGACTTCGTTAAGGTAAGGAATTTTGGACCAAAACCTCAATTTTATGGTTGTATTTCATGAATTTAGGGCTGTAATTGAAGGAATTAAAGGGCAAAATGGAGGATTAGGGCTTGAGTTTAAGAGGCCTTTAAATGGGGATTTGAGGGGTCATTTGGACTCCGATTTTAGTATGTTTGATATGTATGAACTCGTGGGGAGATGAGGAATCTATTGATGTAAAAATTTCTGAGTTTCGAGAAGTGGGCCTGGGGCTCGGGTTTTGCCAATTTCGGGATTTTTGATATTTTTTTGATTGTTTTCGCTTGGACTTTGTTCCCTTAGCATATTATGACGTATTCGTTCTGGTTTTGGTCAGATTCGACGCACGAGGAGGCCAATTTGAGAGACAAGGGCATAGCGAGCTAGAGCTTTGGCCGGTTTGAGGTGAGTAATGATTGTAAATGATATCCTGAGGGTTCGAAACCCCGGATTTGCACATCGTAGTGCTATATTGAGGTGAGACACGCGCTGGAAGATGAGCGTGGGGTATTTTACTATTGGGGATTGTGACTTGGTCCGTCCTGACTGATGATTTTACCGCATATTTGACTGAAAATTATTTGTTATCATCATGATTTGGGCTGATTGCCATATTTGGGCTTCGTGCCAATTATTTGAACCCCTTCAGGGATGGTTGTTGATATTTCCTCACTGTTTTGATTTTATACTTGAACTCAGTCATGTCTTTTCCACTGTTTTCAAAACTCAACCAAGCTTATTTTACTATAACACTTGAAATGATATTGCCAACAATATTTTTGGGCTGAGCGTCATGTTTTACTGTTGCCCGCGGGGCTTATGTGATTTTTGACTGAGTAAGGTCGAGGGCCTGTGTTGTGAGGATACTTTTGGATCGGGCTGCACGCCGCAGCAGTGAGATACTAATTTGATTATGAGGCCGAGGGCCTGAGATATGTACGCCACGAGATGGCTTGATATTGCGCTTGGGCCGTAAGGGGGCCCTCCCGGAGTATGCACACCCCTAGTGAGCGGCGTCGATGATAAATGGATCGGGCTCCACGCCGCAGCGGTACCGGTACCATTCTATGTGTTTACTTTATTTCATTTGTCTGCCATTATTTGTTGTCTATGCTATTTCATGCAATACCTACCTGATTGCCTTGCATTATCTGAAAACTGAGTGTTCTGCCCGAGGAGCGAATTTCTGTGCTTATCTGCACTATTGTTTGCATTCAATTGCGTAACCGCTGAAAAAGTTATTTCCAAAAGAGGTTTAAACTGAGCCAAGATGTTTTTTTTCTAAGGATTTCACAGCTTCACTGTTTTCTAAAAAGGGTTTTACACTGCTCTATACAACATGAAGGTTTGTTTTACGTAATTTCTTACTTCTCAGTTATTATTTACCTTTATTACTCACTGAGTTGGAGTACTCACTTTACTCCCTGCACCTCGTGTGCAGATGCAGGTATTCATTCACCCGGTAGCGGGTTTTGGCTGATTGGAGGCAGAGCTATAGGAGTTTTGGCGAGGTGACTGCCAGCGTTCGCAGCACCGCTTCTCTCTCTGTTGTTCATTATTCCTGTTCAGTGTATTTTTAGACCTTGTAGTTGTATTTACACTCTTATAGATGCTCGTGACTTGTGACACCCCCATTAGGGCTATGTTGGGTTGTACTTCTGCTAATTAATATTATTAGATCATATTTAGACTGCTTATTCATGTTTAACTATTTTTGAAAAGGCGATATGGGTTAGTTGGCTGGCCTTGTCTTCACGAGAGGCGCCATCACGACCAGAGAGGGGATTTGGGTCGTGACACCAAATCCTAAGGGGAAGGTCCCCACACAAGGTCAGGCAAGCCACTTACCTCGAACCACCTCAAATCAATCCAAAACCACGCTCTTGCCACGAGTACTCGACTCTAAATGGCTCGAATCTATTCAATTCAATTTTATAATGTAAATAACACTTCAAGTAACTGATTCTACAAAGAAATTCTAAGCTAATACGCGAAATTAGGTAAAAATGACCAAAACGCCCCTCAGGTCCACGTCTCGAAATCGGGTAAAATTTACATTTCCAGAATCCTCACACTCTCTCGAGTTCAGTCATACCAAAAGTACCAAAATCGCACCTCAATTGTCCCTCAAATCATCACTCAAAGACCTCTAATTAGTCAAGCCATAACCTACAAATTACCACTGATTTTTCTTAATTTTTGATGCTTAAATTGATAAAAAGCATTCCAATAACGAGTTTAGGGACCAAAGACCTTACCACAATGAACTCCTCTGAAAATCCCTCTTGAAAAGTGCTCCCCAAGCTTCTTCGCGTTTGAAAAGAGGTGAAAAATGGCTAAATTTCGCGAAGGCAAGTACTTATATGTTTCTGCCCAGTTAATCCGCTTCTGTGGTCCCGCTTCTGCGGTCCCGCTTTTGCGGACCAATGGTCGCATCTGCGACAATCACTATCTCAGCCTGTTCCGCACACCTGCGACTCCCCTTCCGCGGATGCGGTACCGCTTCTGCGGCTCCTGCTGAACCTCCCCATTTCTGCTCCTGCGATGTCAAATGCCGCTTTTGTGGCTCCGTACCTGTGGGACCCAACCGCAGGTGCGGTTATGAAGATACCAGCAGCTTCAACTGCTTCAAACCACTCCCAAATCCTTCCGTCAACCATCCGAAATCATCCCGAGGCCCCCGGGACCTCAACCAAAAGCACAAACAAGTATAATACCACTGCCCAAACTTATACCATTCCTTAAAACACCTAAAACAATATCGAAACAATGAATAACCCACAGATTCAAACCTAAGAACTCCAAAACTCTAAAAATATGCTTTCGATCAAAAAGTCTATCAAACCTCGTCCAAATGACCTGAAATATTTCACACACGTCACATTCAACACTACGGAGCTACTCCAACTTTTGGAATTGCGGTGTCGGAATGATAATGGAGCATAGGTCATCCGGTCCGTTTGATCGGTCTAATTGCAGTTTAAGTAGAGTGGATGACTCTCGAGAATGGTTCTAATGGGTTCAAGATTTTACATGTAATAATTGGAGATTTTCAGGTTGTATATTTGGCTAGAAACTGAGGTTTGCATTGGAGGGTGTCAAGACTCGTGGTATTTCTATATCACTATGGATTCTACACATCAGTATCAAGAAGGTGAAGGTAATGGCTTCAGATTCGCAGGAAGTCTCTTCGGGGAAAGTATTTTAAATGTGGTGCTTTTAGGGATATTTGAGAGAGTAGTCAGCGGTTTATGAATCGTAGGATGGTGTGGCTTTATACTTGGGTCTCGTGTGGCGAGTCTGGGTCGAGGATTATGGTGTTATAGCGAGAAGAAGTATCGAGTTGAAGGTAAATCCGAAGGAACTTGGATAGATGGGATAGCTTGGTAGTAGTCCGGATCGGCATGGTAAGGATATGATTAGTTCTTTGGGTGCTTACGAGGTAATGAGTTTCTACAGGTGTTTCGCGGCAATGGTCTTGGGTTTTGGTGGCCTACGTAGCTTGGTTGAGTTAGAAGGATTTAGTCCTGATGGTTTAGTTTTGTGCAAATGGAATTCTGAGAGTTCTTGATGGTTTCTACCACGGTTAGAGATGTATATTTTCTACGAGCGTCAGGAGCATGGGATGTATAGTGATTTTCTTCTAGATGGGATGAATGGAAAGTTCTTGGCTAGTTGAGTACGTAGTTGCTTGTGGCTCGGAAGGGATATGAAGTTCTCATGTTTATCCTAGGATGGTATGGTATATGCGGTACGTTGTGTAGAATTGAGATTTGCATGTGTAAGGTCACGGTTCAGTTTTGAAAGAAGGTCACAAATTCTTAGGTAGTATGGACAGTTTCAGAAAACTAGATAAATGAGATCAGTGATTGGTGTGGCTTGATGAGGTTATACATTTTAGAAAGGGCGATGTGTTTGAGTTGAGGATAGTTCATTAGTATTGCGACACTCTTGTTGGATCGACTGCCGATATTCGAGTTTGCTTGGTGGCACAGAAGAATTATAGGAGTACCTCTCGTGGGATGATTGGGTATTAGAGGTGTGTTGTATATTCGGACGGTAGAGTTGGGATCGGATATGGTGATTCACGTGCTGTATGGATTTGGAGACTGGGAGTTCTCATAAACAGGTTAGGTCGTGGTTGTGGACCGCGTATATCAGTTTTGTGTGGTAACTATTGGAGGTTTGGAGACCCGAATGGATCCTTATTGCTTAGTATGCTAGATTTTGGTATGATATTGGGTATGGACTGGTTGTCTCCATGTCGTGTTATTCTGGGATGTTGCGCTAGGACGGCAACATTGGTTATGCCGGGAATGCCATGGATTGAGTGACGAGGTTCGCGGATTATGTTCCCAGTAGGGTAGTTTCATTTTTGAAGACCCAGCGGATGGCTAGGAAGGGTTGTCTTTCTTATTTGGCCTTCGTAATGGATGTCAGTGCAGAGACTCCAACCATTGATTCAGTTCCGGTGGTGAAGGATATTCCGAATATGTTTCTTGCTGCCGGGCATGTCGCTAGACAAGGTTGTTGATTTCAGTATTGATTTGGTACCCAGCACCGTATCGTATGGCACCGGCGGAGTTAAATGAGTTGAAGGAGAATCTTCAGGAACTCCTTGATAAGGTGTTCATTAGTAGGCCAATATGGATGTGTGTTCTACATCAAGTCGGCTTGGTTGACTCCGACTTATATTGTTGAGGGATGTGTTGATTCGATTGTTATTGAGCTTATTAATGATCTGGGGAGATCTATGAGTTACCTTTCCGTGTTGCGAGGCGTTAGGATTTATTGGTTATAGGCACATGTGCGGTTTTATTGGGGTCTCTCAGTGGAATTCGAGCGGGAAGAGTATTAGGTATTGCTCGGCGGATGGCGTATCGGTTGTGTCCTTTCAGGTTTGTGTAATATTATGTCAATTTCTTCGCCGTGGTTATGATGATTTGCTTTGGTTCAAGACATCAAATTGCGCGTGGTTGTCGATTTTGAGCATAGTGACTTGAGGTGTTTCATGTGGACCAGTGTTTGGATAGGGTCGCGCATTGCAGCGAAGTTATATGGAGGTATGAACCTTCGAGTTAGATTCGTGTGTTCTGTTTCTACAATATGTGACGGGTTCTCAGCATTGTGTGTGGTGGTACTGGTGAGCTTGCGGTACAGCTCTCTCATTTGAGTCATTTTTCATGATTTGAGTACGCTCGAATTGTTGCTTATTGGTGCGCGGATTGCACGAGTTGTGGCTTTAGATTGTATTGATGTGCCATGTCACCAGAGTAGTTGTGTTGGATTAGATGAGATCGTTGGGATCTAGAATGAATACAAACGGATTCGGTTTCAGCGTGTTGGAAGGATAATATCGACGTTCGGCTCAGAAATTTAATATGGTCCTTGCCAAAGGAGAAGTGGCTTCAGGAATGATTGATCTAAAGAATGGTTATGACTTTCTATGTGTTTCATTTATCATTAGCAGTATATGGAAGTGTTGGAATGAGGCTTTATTTGATAAGAGGTTTATTATCGATATTCGGTTGTTCTAAGAAACTGTTGTGATCAGAAGTTATCGCTACGAGAGTTTGAGCTATGTGGTATATCATGTAATTGCATCCGAGGCTGCAGGTATGGTTTGTTACAGCTTGTTCGGGTTTATTCAGAGTATAGATGTGAGATTCTGATCTTGTAGGTGATTTCAGAAGTGAAAGTGTGGTTCTAAGGTTTATGGGCTAGGTTGGATTGCGAAATTTCAGTTACATTGTGTTATCGAATCTATATGAGATAGGGTGACGTTGGATCACCCCCGGGTATGTGCATGGTAAGGTTACACAGCGATTTGATGGTTTTCGGAACAACTCTGGGCACGTTCGAGGACGAACGTATGTTTAACTAGGGGAGGATGTAACGACCCGACCAGTCGTTTTGAGATTTTGCACTTCGCTTGCCAGTTCTCGGGCATGACCAACCCCGTGTGATATATTATGACTTATGTAAATCGTCGGTTTTGGTTTTCAGGGTAATCGGAATGGATTTGGAAGAACAGTTTTCAATTTGAAGCTTAAAATTTGAAATGTTTGACCAAGTTTTGACTTTTTAGTATTCAATCTCGGATTTGGATTTTTATGATTTGATTATCTCCGTTAGGTGATTTTGGACTTGGGAGCGCGTCCGGAATGTATTTTGGAGGTCCGTGGTAGATTTAGGCTTGAATTGGTGAAATTAGAATTTTGGCATTTCCGGTTGGCAGCAAAGATTTTGATATAAGGGTCGGAATGGAATTTTGGAAATTACAGTAGGTCCGTTGTGTCATGTGGGATGTGTGTGCAAAATTTCAGGTCATTCGGGCGAGGTTTGATAGACTTTTTGATCGAAATCAAAATTCGGAAGTTTTTGGAGTTCTTAGGCTTGAATCTGTGGTTGATTTGATGTTTTGATGTTGTTTTGAGGGTTCCGAAGGTTGGAACAAGTTTGAATGATGATATGGGATATGTTGGCATGTTTGGTTGAGGCCCCGAGGGCCTCGGGTGAGTTTCGCGTGGTTAACGGACCAATTTTTGGTTTGGAAAGTTGCAGATTTTGCTGGTTTTTGTTGCAGAAGAATTTGATCTTCGTGTTCGCAAAGATTGTTCCGCGTTCGCAAAGAGGAGCTAGGTCTGGAGGAGAATATGTTCTTCGCGTTCGCGAGTCTGGGGTCGCGTTCACGTAGGTTTGATTTCCAGCGAATCGCGAATGCGTGAGAGGAGTCGCGTTCGCGTAGGGTAAAGTGGAGCAGCTGGGATCCCAGGGGTTTGTGCATCGCGTTCGCGTAGAAATGGTCACGTTTGCAATGGCTTGGTCAGCGGAGGCTTTGCGTTCGCGTGAAGAAGGTCTCGTTCACGAAAGAGGAATAATTGGTCAAAGATTTTTTGTGCTTCGCGAACGCGAGGCTTTGACCGCGTTTGCGAAGAAGGAAAATAATCCCTGGGCAGAATATTTTAAAAGTGGTTTTCGAGATTTTTGGTCTATTTCCTCCATTGTTGAGCGACTTTGGAGCTTTTTGAGAAGGATTGAAGAGGGAATCGAAGGGAAACACTTGGAGGTAAGATTTTTGAACTCAATACTCGATCCTATGTTGATTCTTATTGTTTAAACATGAAATTAGTGGGATTTAAAGCCTAAAATTGGGGAATTAGGGCTTGAAATTGGAGAGTGTAAATTGAGGATTTGAGGGGTCATTTGAGGTCCGATTTTGATGTTCTTGGTATGTATGGACTCGTGGGAGGATAAGGATTCTATTAATGTAATTTTTATCAGATTCCGAGATGTGGGCCCGGGGGTCGGGTTTGGCCAATTTCGGGATTCTTGGTGTAAATTGGTTATTTTCGAGCGGGCTTTATTCCCTTAGCATATTTTGATGGTATGAATCTATTTTTGGTTAGATTTGGAGAACTCGGAGGCTGAGTCGAGAGGCACAGGCATCGCGGGCTAGAGTTTGGACCGGATTAAGGTAAGTAATGATTGTAAATGTTGTCCTGAGGGTATGAAACCCCGGATTTCACATCGTTGTGCTACTTTGAGGTGACGCACGCGCTAGATGACGAGCGTGGGGTCGTGCACCATTGGGTATTGAGACTTAGTCCGTCCCGTATGACTGTTAAGTCACGTATTTGATTGAAAACTGTTTGATATCATTGTGTTTTGGGAAGTATTATCATGTTTTGGGCTGAATGCCATATTTAGGCCTCGGGTCCAACTGTTTTGGACCCTTAGGGGATTTTTACTACCATTCCTTACTGTTTTGACTTTATATTTATACTCAGTCATGTTGTATTTTACTGTTTTCATAACTCAGTCATATTTACTCCGTTTTGATATTTTAAATGATATTTTGGGCTGAGCATCATGTTTTACTGTTGCCCGAGTAACTTGAGAGATTTCTGACTGAGTGAGGTCGATGGCCTGTGTTATGAGGATATTATGGGATCGGGCTGTGCGCCGCAGCAGTGTTGTACTGATTCATGATTATGGGGCCGAGGGCCTGATTTGTTATGCCAGGAGGTGGCTTGTGATGAGGCTGAGGGGCAGTTTGATTATGCCACGAGATGGCTTGTATAGCGCTTGGGCTGTAGGAGCCTCTCCGGAGTCTGAACACCCCCAGTGAGCGCGGGTACCCAGTGTGAGATGTGATATTGTCCGAGGGGCTGATTACGAGTGATTGTGAGGTAGCCCGAGGGGCTGGTTCTGTTGATACTTTGCCTGAGGGGCGGTGTATGGTACATGTTTTGCCCGAGGGGCTGTTTACGTTTCTATCATTTTACTCATTGTTTTATCACTCGTTTGAAACTATTAAAAGTTGTTTTAAAAGGTTTTACTGAAACTGAGCTTGATTTACGAAGTAAATAATTTCTGTACTGTTTTGGAAATTTACTGTATTTGCTGTAGCGTTATGACGTGGTTTACGTATTTTTTTACTGCTCAGCTTTCACTACTTTTATTACTTACTGAGTTGGCATACTCACATTACTCCCTGCACCTTGTGTGCAGATTCAGGTATTTCTGAACCCTGTAGCGGGTGTTGATTGCTTAGTGGCAGAGTCATCGAAGTTAGCAAAGTAGCTGCCCTACGTTCGCAGCCCTGCTCTTCTCCCTCTTGTCTTCCTTAGATTGTTTTTAGTATATTTCAGACTCTTCATTGTATTCAGACCTTAGTAGATGCTCGTGACTTGTGACACCCCGAAGTCGGGCCTGTGTATTTATTTTGCACTATTCATTTAAACTTACATTATGAGATATTTGGTTAATTAAAGGCTTAAAAATGACTTTTATTGAATAATGGTTAATTCGGGAATTGTGTCGGCTAGCCTAGTTTCACGATAGGCGCCATCACGCCCGGGTTGGTTTTCGGGTCGTGACAATAAGCTCCTTCTTTCTATCTCTATTTCTTGTTCAGATTTTGATATATTTCTTTTATTTCATAACACGTTATCAGCACGAATCTCTAACCAATTTGAGATTATCCGATTAAGCGAAGTCTGTTGTTTTCCTAAATAAGTTGAACTAGTTTTCTTTTCCGATTTAGCTTGCAAAGAAACCAAAAGGTATATGCTACTAATTAGCTAATTGTTGTTCACGAAAACTACTCTGTGGGAGAAGATATGAATTTGCAGTAATCCTTTTATAATGCTTCAAGGTATTGCTCTCTGTCTATTTATATTTTTTCTAAGCTGCCTTAGGAATCGCATGCCAAAATATTTACCCATTATTATGTCTATAATGATAATGTGTATATCAATTCAATTTTATATTTTGATGTCACTTTGATGTTAGTAGTCTAACCACATCAATCTCTAGCCTGTTTGATTTCTCTATATTTACATATCAAGAATCATGTGAATACTATGCATACATAGCACAAACAAACAGTGTAGACACAATGTTATCACATGACTTAAAATATTGGTGTGACAGAATATTATTTTTGCTAATATTTTACATGTTCTAACATCCTTTCTGTTTCATATTTTAAAGTTACTCTTGAAACTTTAATATTTTGATATTTTTTCTAGTGTACTTTTGGCATAATTGACATAATACTATGATTTAAATTTGTAGTACTTTTGAGCATTCTGTTGCATACAATGATCCTAGCATTAAAATATGAGTAAAGAAAACAAATGAGCCTTGCAATTATTGGTAGATTTGCGATAGATATTATGACCATTAAAAGTGGCAATGCTACTTTAAATCTTTCTATATTACAACAGAATATGTCTATGTCTACCATCAAAAGTGATAATATGTTTATGGGCTTGCTATATTTACTTATTGAAGATAAGTTACAAAAATATTTTCTGTATATATATTTCGGAATTGCTCATGAAGTAGCAATATTTTAAAAGAGATTTTGAGACATTGGGTTCTTTGTGTATGATGATTATAAAATGTTGGGTTTAAGTCCAAAAGCATTATGTCTTAAGACGCTTTTATATGAGTAAAACATTGGGTTTGAGTCTCAATGCACCATATTGATAATATAATGATGACTAAAGAAAAATAATGTGTTTTTTGTGAAAAGGCATGAAGATTGTCCCACTTGATTTGCTCCATTCTTGACGTGAATATGATAGCGGTGCATAATAAGTCTAAATGAAGACAAGTGGTTGGCCAATGAACGTGGGTGTGCCAAAGACTAAAATAATAATAGTCATCATTATGATAAATGTAACAATAAGGGTTCTCAGAATAGTCCTTCAAAATGTGAAGGCAATGTTTACCATTAAATTGGTATGAAAAATAATAAAGCAAGCCGTTGATTATGATCCATTCCTCGAAGAGAAAGTGACTTGTGATAAGCATTGAGAATGCAGACCTATTCCTAAAGGTAAATGTGGCAATATGTGATAAAAGTAATGAATAAAGACATGCAATGCATGATTGGACGAATGCCATACAACTCACCTCTAAGGAAGGTTTGAGTGAAATAAAGAGAATAAATATTATTGTGTAGTTACATGAATATATCATTGGTCGTATACATGTGGTACACCAAAAAAAATTATTTTGTCATTCCTTATAAAAAGTTATTAAAGAAAAAATTAAACCAAAAAATAATTTTGCTTATGATGATTTTGACAATGACAATTTATTATGATATAATTTTTTCTGTGAAGGAGACATTTACCATTTGAATAGTATGACAAAAGATCTTGTAGTACAAAAATTATTAAGAGCTCCGGAAAAACTAATTTGTTATTACCCGGATGAATAAAATTATTCATAACATTGATATTGTAAAGTCTTAAAAGAAACTTTTTGAGTTTCAAATGTATAAGTCAAAGTGGTTGGCATATTGAGACTATAAATGAAAGAAAGATTGAGTATCTTTATATTTCTATAATCATACCGGGTAAATATGAAAGGTTACCCAATTGTCTTTCTATTTGTACTTCACAAATATAAGCATGATGCTGGAAACATATGGCATAAGTAAACTAGAGGTTTACTGAAACAAATATTAGTTGGTATGATCGGTTGACCATCCCGATTCAATTATGATGCGAAAAGTTAATTGAGAATTACATTGGCATATATTGAAGTAATAGAAGATTCTTCAAGAATTCTCTTATGCTGCTTATTCTCATGATATACTAGTTAAGGTTGAGATTGAATCCCTTGATTTATGGAACGAATAAAAGGTGATAAATATATGGGCCCAGTCACCTGCCATGTGGACCGTTTACTATTAGATGATTTTAATAGATGCATCTATTCTATGGTCACATGTGCATTTATTATCAACTTGCAGTTTGACTTTTGCCAGATTGTTTGCTCAAATTATTAGAGCACAGTTCCAGAATATAAATTGTGATGATTTATCTTAATAATACTAGTATAAATCCAAGTTGGTTTAGCAAAAATTGTATGCCTCCAATTATAGCTAAACCATTGGTTATGAGAACAAAACTGCCAAAATAAAATTTGGTATGTGATGTATTATTTAATATAAAACAACATTTGTACGCATCTAGCCAAATTATGATAAGGTCTCCCCATCACAATTGGTTTGGTTCAAGGTCAGGAACCAAATAATTTCCATCTAGAAATATGAATGTGCTATATAATTTAATTATTCTACCACAATGCTCAAAGATGAGTCTCCAAAGAAGGTTGGGGATATGTGTTGGTGATCCCAGCATTAGGGGAGAAAACGAGCAGTTGAAAAAGTAATACATAGAATGAATTAATATGAGTATACCTAGATCCTCGTACAAGAAAATGTATACTTGAAATTCAAGTGATAATGCATTTATATTGCCAGGTGCATTTGCTGACCCAAAGTTAAATGTCATATTTTAGCTGCTAATGCTCCAAATAAAATAAAGTTCATAATGAACAGAGTCTATGGCATGCATGAAGCATAATAGATCGGTTCCAAAGTAAAACTCCTTGAAGAAGGAGATGAACAAATATTCAAGATGGTCATAATAAGGAGGCAAGTGCTCTAGAAGAGCATCACGACATAACACTTTATACGACATCATGGGAGAGGCTCAGGTACATGAAAATAATTAGATAAAGAGATCTGAATAAGTTATGTCTTTATTGGGTAATAATGGAACCGATATAAAATGATTGTCGACGATATTGTTAATATAATGTAGCGCTCAATATTATTAATATTGACGAGGATCTTGAGCTCAAATCTATCATGAAATTTGAACAGATAAATGATTGGCCAAATGAAAAATACGCAATGAAAAATGACTTCACCTGAAAAAATAAAGTTGGACGGATAGTCCCAACACCTGAAAGTATAAAGCAAGTGGAGGTATTCTTGTGCGAAAAAGGTCAAGTTGATAGACATAAAGACGACTTGTGCAAAAAAAAGATTTATAAATATTCTGGCATTAATTATATAGAGACATATTTTCCTGTGGTGGATGTAGTCATTTCAGGTTTTAATCTGAAAATACATGAAAAACTTGATATGCGTATAATGAAAATCATTGAAGGATTTAAATTGTTCTGAAACATATTAAGGTTTTCAAGAAATTTATTAAATAAAGCTTCAAAAATTCTTATATGGATTGAAACAATCAGGTGCATGTGGTATAATCGCCTGAGTGAGTACCTATTGAAAGAATGGTACAAGAATGATTCAATTTGTCCTTGTGTTTTTATAAAAAGATCTAGATCTAAATTTGTTATAATCGATGTGTATGTTGATGATTTAAATACCATTGGAACTCCTGGAGAATTTCCTAAAGCAGTAGACTTTTTAAAGAAAGAATTTGAAATGAAAGATCTTGGAAAGACAAAATTTTGTCTTGTTCTACAAATTGAGTATATGAAAGATAAAATTTTTGTCCATCAATTAGCATACACTGAAAAGATTTTAAAGAGATTCTATATGGATAAAGCACATCCATTAAATACCTCGATGGTTGTGAGATCACTTGATATAAGTAAAGATCCACTCCTACCTCATGAAAATGTGAAGAGCTTTTTGGTGTCAAAATATCATATCTTAGTGCAATTGGGGCATTAACGTATCTTGTCATAATTCTCGACCAGATATAGCTTTCTCAGTAAGCTTATTAGCAAGATTTAGTTCTTCCCCAAAGACATTGGAAAGGTATTAAGCATCTATTCAGATACCTCCGAAGGACCATTAATATGGGTTTATGTTATTCAAATGAATCGAAGTTAGCATTAATTGGTTATGCAGATGCATGATATTTGGTTGAGATCGATAACTCATGTAACGACCCGACTGGTCGTTTTGCCTTTTAGAACCCGTTCCCTTAAATAAAACTTCCCGCGCTTGCTTTAACTAATTTACGACTTGCGGGGATGGTTGGTTTGGGATTTGAAAGAGTTTGGGTTGAAATATGCTCATTTGATTCCTTAGGATTTTCTTAAAAGGCTAAGTTTGACTTTGGTCAATATTTTGAGCAAACGGACCCGGGTTCGTAATTTGACGGTCCCGGAGGGTCCGTAGAAAAATATGGGACCGGGCGTATGCTCGGAATCGAATTCCGAGGTCCCTAGACCGAGTAATAAATTTTTATTAGAAATTGTTAAACTGAAATTCTAAGGATTTAAAGAAACTAATTAATGATTTATCAAGTTGGTATCGAGCTCGTCTGTTGGTTCCGGAGCCCAGTACAGGTCCAAAATAACATTTAAGACTTGCTCGCAAAAATTGGTGTCAATCCGAGTAGTTTAAGGGCGTTTCGGCTCGTTAGAGGAAAATTAAGAACTTGAAGTTCATAAGTTTGATTCAATTGGTTTTAAGGGGTGATTCTTAGATTTAGCGTTGTTTCGGGCGTTCCGAAGGATCGAGTAGGTCTGTTTCATGATTTCAAACTTGTGGGTATGTTCGGGCGAGGCCTGAGAGCCCCGACCGTCAATCGGACGAGGCTCGAGTGAAGTGGGAAATGTTGAGAAGTGTTGAAGCATCTACTTCTGTCATAACCGCACCTGCGGTTGGTCTACCGCAGGTGCGAGACCGCAGAAGCGATCCACCTATCGCAGATGCGGCCCAGGGTAGGCCAGATCAGAACCGCGGAAGCGGCTCCCAAGCCATAGAAGCGGCTCTGTAGAAGCGGCTTCGAGACCGCAGAAGCGCTCGCATCCCGCTTGGCTGGTTCCGCAGGTGCGTCCGATTTCTCGCAAAAGCGGGACCGCAAATGCGGAAATCGCTGAAGCAGTGAGCTTCATTTAATACGGGTTCTAAGTCATTTTTTGCCACTTTTCACTCCTCTATTGGCGATTTTGGGAGCTTTTGAGAGAAGACTTCCACCTAGAATCTTGAGGTAAGTTTATCCCACCTATTCTTAGTTTAATACTTGTGTCTTAGGTAGATTAAACATTATAATTTAGGTAAAATCAAGGGGTTACAGCAAAACCTAGGGTTTTGACAAAAGTTAGATTTAACCACGAAATTTGTTATGAAATGAATTATGAATCATATATTATTGATCCTTAGGTTAGAGAAAACAACTTCCTTCGAGAAATTTCGGAATCCAGGCACGTGGGCCCGGGGTCGGATTTTAGGAACCTTGTGTTGAGGGTTGGGAAATTGCTTGAATAACTAGAATACGATCTTGTGAGTTTATATTGACTAGTTCCTACTCATTTAACTAGTTTTGGATCGTTCGTCTCCAAATTAAGAGTTTGGGCTCGTTCTTGGCATTTGGAAGTATACTTGGAGCGAGGTAAGTCTCCTTTCTAAACTTGTAAGAGGGAATTGTCCCCATATGTGAAATAATTGGCTATGTGCTTCTATTTGTGGGGGCTACGTACGAACGAGGTGACAAGAGTCTGTGCGTAGCTACTATTATGCTAAGTCCGGGTAGTCTAGGACCCAAAAGCATGCTCTATGTGATATTCTTGTAACTTGATGTTTAGTTCGGATTCGTATAAATTATGTCGATTAAAGTAAAAGAGACTAGCAAGAGGAACCTTATCTGCCTTGGCCTTTTAAAGAGAAATTGAATATTTCTGTGAATAACTGCTTCTCAGATATACACTATTGTCTGCTTGTTGTTGAGATTATTTATATTTTACCGCGTCGCACGTGTGATTCGCGAGCGGGGTAATAGATGCACCTATGGTTCGTGCCGTTCGACCATCGGCAGTGCACAATTTACTTTTATGTTGGATCGGGCCGTACGACCCTCGGTGTTACTTGCGCATGCCTTACTTAGTATTTTTCTGCGGACTGAACTTCGTATATGCCTTGAAATGTAAATGGATACCTATGATATTATCTGGAAAAAGAACTATTATTCCTTGCCATAAATGCTAATTAATTGTGCTATCCATGCTTAGTATAAATTCTTTCTCATATTATTTGACCCTAGTAAGTATCAGGTCGACCTCTCATCTCTACTTCTTCGAGATTAGACGGGATACTTACTGGGTGCATATTATTTATGTACTCATACTACACTTCTGTACTTAATTGTACAGGATCTGAGGCAGGTATCTCTGGCTATCAGTCTAGTGCGCATCCCTGAGCAAATTTCGAGACTTCTATGGTGAGCTGCTTCCCTTCCCATGCCGTTCAGCAGCTTGAAGGAGTCTCTTATTTATTTTTGCTGTCTATTCTATTTCGGACAGTAGGATAGATTGATTCTTTTGTATATTCTACTAGTTGCCCACAACTTGTGACACCAGGTCTTGGCACACACGTTAGTAGACTATTATTTTGGGGTTGTATGATTATTTTTGGCACCTTACTGATCATTTCTGGTTTTTACTTTAACTTAAGGAATTAATACAATTATTTTGGTAAAAGTAAATGAGAAATTATTTAGTATTTTCCGCGTTGGCTTGCCCGGCAATGGTGTTAGGCGCCATCATGACTGTGACGACCCGGCCAGTCGTCTCATGAGTTACCGCTTCATTTTCCCTATTTCAGCTTCTTTATGCTTCGTTATCCGTGTTTTGTGGTATCGGGTTGGCCGGATCGAGTTCGGAATGATTTTGATAAGATTTGGGACACTTAGTCTCTTTTAAGAAGGCTTAAGTTGGAAAAGTCAACCGGATGTTGACTTATGTGCTAGAGGGCTCGAATGTGAGTTCCGATGGTTCGGTTAGCTTCGGGAGGTGATTTATGACTTAGGAGTGTGATCGGAATTGGTTTTGGAGGTGTAGAGAAGATTTAGGCTTGCATTGGCGAAGTTGATATTTTGGCGATTTCCGATTGATAGGCGAGATTTTGATATGAGGGTCCGAATGGAATTCCGAGAGTTGCAGTAGCTTTGTTATGTCATTTGGGATGTGTGTGCAAAATTTTAGGTCATTTGGACGTGGTTTGGTTGGGTTTTTGATCAAAAGCGTATTTCGGAATATTTTAGAAACTTAGGCTTGAATCCGATGTATTTTGGGTGATTTGATGTTGTTTGAGGTGTTTTGATGATTGGAACAAGTTTGAATAAGGTTCTAGGATGTGTTGGTGCCTTTGGTTGAGGTCCCGGGGGCCTCGGGTGAGTTTCGGGTGGTCATTCGGATCATTTTGGAAGTTGAAAGGTAGTAGAAATTGCAGGTTCAGTGTTGCAGAGAATTTGCCCTTCGCGATCGCGTAGGATGTCCCGCGATCGCGTAGAAGGATTGAGGAAGGCCAGGAATTAAGACTTCGTGTTCGCGAGAGGGGCTTCGCGTTCGCGGAAGGTTGGGAAGCAGTGCATCGCGTCCGCGAGAAGGACTTCGCGATCGCGTAGAGTAATTTGGGTCTAAGGGGTTCAAGGTCAATTGTTCATCGAGTTCGCGTAGGGGTGAGCGCGTTCGCGAAGGTTTAGGTGGAGGAAGCATCGCGTCCGCGATGGGTTTTACGCGTTCGCATAGAGGAAAAATTGGTCAACGCGAGTTTGTGCTTCGCGAACGCGAGGGTTTGACCGCGTTCGTGAAGAAGGAAAGTCAGGCCTGGGCAGAATGTTTTTAATTCGTTTCATCCGCGATTTTGGGGCTCATTTCCTCCATAGTTGGTCTTTTTGGGAGCTTTTTCAAGGAGATTGAAGAGGGATTCAAGGGGAAACGTTTGGAGGTAAGAATTTCGGACTTAAAACTTGATTCTATTGTGAAATCCACCTAGAAAATCATGGAAACTTAAGCTAAAAATGGAAGAATTAGGGCTTGGAATTTTGGACTTTTAATTGGGGATTTGGAGGACCATTTGGGGTCGGATTTGAGAACTTTTCATATGTATAAACTCGTGGGAAGATAAGGAACTCGTTGATGTGAAAATTTCTAAGTTTTGAGAAGTGGGCCCGGGGCTCGGGTTTTGCTAATTTCGGGATTTGTGCCCTTTATTGATTGTCTTCGCTTGGGCTTTGTTCCCTTGGCATATTTTGATGTCCTCGTTATGATTTTGGATAGATTCGACGCGCGTGGAGGTCGATTCGAGGGACAATGGCATCGCGAGCTAGAGATTTAACCGGTTCGAGGTGAGTAATGGTTGTAAATGATTCTCTGAGGGTTTGAAACCCCGAATTTTGCACATCGTAGTGCTATATTGAGGTGAGACACGCGCTTGATGACGAGCGTGGGGTCGTATACTATTGGGGATTGTGACTTGGTCCGTCCCGATTGATGATTTTACCACGTATTTGACTGAGACTTATTTGCTATCATCATGATTTGGGCTGAATGCCATATTTGGGCTTCGTGCCAACTATTTGAACCCTTCGAGGATTTTTATGACTATTTTCTCACTGTTTTGACTTATTACTTGAACTCAGTCATGATAATTTCCACTGTTTTACTATTCAGCCATTCTTTCTTAGTTTTTAAGACTTAAATGATATTCTAAATGATGTTTGGGCTGAAAAACATTGTTTTACTATTGCTCGAGGGGCTTGTGATGATTTGTGGACTGAGTAAGGCCGAGGGCCTATATTGTGAGGAAACACTGATACTGGTTTGAGGCCGAGGGCCTGAGATATATACGCCACGAGGTGGCTTGATTGATATGAGTCTGAGGGCCTAGATTTGATGCCACGAGACGGCTTGTTATCGCGCTTGGGCCGTAAGGGGCCCCTCCAGGAGTCTGTATACCCCCAGTGAGCGCGGGTACCCATTTGTGATGTGAGATTGAGCCCGAGGGGCTGGTACTGTACTGAGATTTAGCCCGAGGGGCGAACTTCTATATGTTTACTTTACATTATTCACTTGTCAATTACCCGTTTACCTGTCGAAAGGAGATTTTACTTGATTTTTCACTGATTTACTGTTTTTAAATGATGTTTTACTGCTTCATTATGGAATGCCTTGTGCTTTACGTGTTTTCTTACCTTCAGTCATTATTTATATTTGTTACTCACTGGGTCGGAGTACTCACATTACTCCCTGCACCATATGTGCAGATTCAAGCGTTGTTGGTTCCGCTCCTGAGTGTTGATTCCTCCAGTTCCAGGCAGTTTTCGGAGATTACGAGGTAGCTGTTGACGTCCGCAGCCCCGTGTCTCTACTATCTTGTCATTTCTATGTCCTTCAAACATTTGTACTAGATATTGGATTTAGCAGACTTGTATCATAGTTTATAGATGCTCATCACTTGTGACACCTCAGTTAGGGCTGTGTCGGGTTGGTTTCCGCATTGTTATCTATATTTCCGCTATTCAGTATTATTAAACCATGTTTAGACTATTTATTTGTGTTGATTAACTGTTTAAAAGATGATTTGGGTCAAACTGGCTGGCCTTGTCTTCACGAGAGGCGTCATCACGACTGGGTTCGGGGTTAGGGTCGTGACAAGTTGGTATCAGAGCCTAGGTTACATAGGTCTCACGAGTCATGAGCAGGTTTAGTAGAGTCTCGCGGATCGGTACGGAGACGTCTGTATTTATCCTCGAGAGGCTGTAGGACCTTTAGGAAAAACTTCATATTCTTGAAATTCTTGTCGTGCGAACTTGTTGATCCAAGTACTAAACTTCTGCTATTCTATTCTCTCACAGATGGTGAGGACATGAGCTACCGGACGGGGTGGACGACCACCGGTGCCACCAGCTGAGGCCACCAGAGGCCGTGGACGCGATCGTGGTCGTGGCAGAGGCAGAGCAGCGAGGGCAGCACCTGCAGATCCACCAGCTGCCCTAGCTCAGGATCAGGCTCCAGCTATGGATGCTCCAGCAGCACCAGTCCAGGAGGCACCAGTTGTGCCCATCGTGATTTCGGGTCTTCAGGAGGCCTTGGCACAGATCTTATCAGTTTGCACTGGCCTGGCTCAAGCGGTTTCAGCCACTACAGCCGCAACTACTTCACAGGCCGGAGGAGGCAATCAGACTCCCGCCGCTCGCACACCTGAGCAGGTAGTGCAGGGACTTCAGACGCCGGGGGCACCTCCAGCCCAGCCGGTTGTACCAGCTCAGGAGTTTGTAGTGCCAGTTATGCCGGATGATGAGCAGCGTCGACTTGAGAGGTTTGGTAGACTCCAGCCTCCGACATTCAGCGGTGCAGAGGGCGAGGATGCCCAGGGTTTCTTGGATAAGTGCCAGCGGATGCTTCGTACAGCAGGGATTCTTGAGACTACTTGGTTTTTTCCAGATTCCAACACAGAAATTCACTCTTTATGCTTTTAATATTCTTCCGCAGAGGACCGTAATGGAAGCAGTGACTGCGATACTTGGCGGTGGGCTGCACATTGGTGTAGTTTTTTAGGGTAAGAAGGTTAGAGATGACAACAAGACCCTATTGCAGGCTGGAATTTCTCATGATGACAAACTTGATGCTTTCGGTTTTACCTGGAGCCTAAGCCCTCTCGAGCTTCCTCAACTCTAGGTCCAGAAAGCCATTCTCGTGTACTTCCTTGTGACACACCTCAACCACTAACAAGGTATCTCATATGCTCAATGAGCTCCGATTGGCGTTAGTTACATTGTGGTCTTAAGTTTCGGTCTTTTACTAGTTTAATTTGGTAGTCAATTAGCTGTAGGATTGTGATTCTATGAGGCTGGTGCCGCGTTCAGTTTACCAATGAGTTATATTTGCAAATGCGTACATGCCGTAGTGATGTAGTTAAAATCTCCAACTGCTTTCTATATCTGCTGTTCTTTTTAGTGGAAACTGCACAGGTGGTTATATTTTCAATCCAGGTTGGATTTGTTAGAGAACTTTTAATACTATTACTATTATTTATTTATTCATTATTATTACTATTATCTATATATATATATATATATATATATATATATATATATATATATATATATATATTAACTTATTTTCACTACTACTACTCCCTCCGTTCCAATTTATGTGAATCTGTTTGACTGGACACGGAGTTTAAGAAAAAAATGAAGACTTTTGGAATTTGTGGTCCTAAACAATCCAAATGGGGCCCAGAGTATTTGTGTGGTTATAAAAGCCTCTCATTAAGGGTAGAGTTCTAAGTTTAAGCTAAATTGTTACCAAATTTAGAAAGAGTTCATTCTTTTTGGAACGGACCAAAAGGAAATAGGTTCACATAAAATGGAACGGAAAGAGTATTTTTTTTTCGTTGGCATGATGATGTTATGTGTTTAGCTTAAAGAAAGAAGTGAGAATTCATATCGCGGACCCCAACTCTGCTCGGGACTGAGGCGTAGTTGTTGTTGTTGTTGTTGGAAACACACTCTTGCTAAAACTGTCTAGAAGCAAAAGTGTTGATTATTCTGTCCTATACTTCGTAGCAGGGGCCCGCCTACGCCTACTGTAATTTGTAATGGCATACGACAGGGGACATATAATGCCTTCTCAGATCATCCAGAACCAAGTCTGAATTATAACTTCATTGAAAGCGATCATGATTCAGCTCCATCCCCTCCTGATGCCGATGCTGCAGATTCAAGAGCATTGGTTCCGGTTGATGCAGTGAATGCAGAAGCTTTGGCTGCAGTTCCAATGCGAAAGCCCAAGCGATCTGAAACCGCACAACTTCGAATCCACAGACCTTTTTCTGTTTATGAAGTGGAAGCACTTGTTCAAGCTGTTGAGAAGCTTGGAACTGGAAGGTATACTTATTAAAACCACATCACTGAACTGTGTAGAGCACACAGCAGCATAAATGAGTTATACTCGCTTAAGTTGTTATCATCTGAATAGTTGTATGGAAATGCCGACTTTAATAATCTTGTGTCCCCTTTATGTAATTAACTTTATAGGTGGCGTGATGTCAAAATGCGAGCTTTTGATAATGCCAAACACAGAACCTATGTCGATTTAAAGGTACAAAACTGTAGTTCTCTTGCATCTCGACTACTCTTAATATTTTCCCACCTGTTTCGTCTATCTTAGGCTCTCTACCCCCGAGATCTGTGTAAACACTACCCTTTCCAGACCCCACTAGTGGGATTTCACTGGGTCATTGTTGTTGTTGTTTCTATCTTAGGCTTCTTTTCTCACTTAGCTAGTTAATTGTTTCCACATTTAAAAATGTGAATTGTGAGGAGTTGATGATAGGCTATAATTACGTATTTTAGTCGATTATTACACTCTAATTTACTGCACTTTAATTAAGTTTGAGCTTTAATCGCTAGTGTTTTGCACTAATTGTATGTTTTATGCCTTGTAGGAGTGATTTCGAGCTATATAGATGCTATGGAATGAATTCAAGTGATTTGGAGCTTTAAAGTTTGAGTAAAAGTTCAAGGAATTAAGCCGGGATCGTGTTTGGGGGTCAACGGATGATAGTTAGAGCGAACGAAGACTCCAGTAGGCAGATTGCGTACTGTCTAGTAAAATAGACATAACTTTTCTCTCAGAACTCCATTTTGGCTCCACAATATATGGTTGGAAAGCTAACTCAAAGGGCTACAACTTTCATGTTTTACGTTTTTCCAAATTCGGAACGGAACAGGGTGAAAAATGCCCAGATGTGCGATCGTGCTAGTTTTAGCGCGCCCAGAAACAGAAAGTCAGCCAATTAGCGCGCCCAGATGCGCGGTCAAATGCACTGCAGCGCTAGTTAAGCCCGGAAAAAGTGTCCTTTTTCACATTGGAGAAGGTATAATTGTTTGGGTCTAACCCTACTTGGTATATATACATAGGAGAGCGTTTTTTAGAGCAATTTTTGGACGGAGGACGTTTTTTAGAGAAAAACACAAGCACAGAGCCGCCGTGGAGGCCGGGTTTCATTTTTTCTTCCACCAAACTTAGTAATTTTTATGTTTCTTTGTATGAATTGTTGTTTTGCTATCATGTCTATGTGGAGCTAAACTTCACGTTCTAGGGTTGTGGTTCTTTCATGACTATTGTTATTCGAATATTGATTTTTATTTCTTAGTTTATTATATTGGTTTATTTATTCAATCCTGCACTTAATTATTTGATTGCTTGATCACCAATTGAATACTATCTACGAATCTAGAGTTGAACTCGAAAGTGGGAATTCTAGATTGCATATAGGATTGAGTAGAGCAAGTTCTTGAACTTGGGCATCGGGGAACAGATTCGCAATTAGGATAGACATATACCTAATTGCCTTGCTTGGTTGAATTACAGGAATTATAAATGTGTTCTTGTTGATTTTAACTCCATAGACATATAGGTGTTAGGTTAGCTTGAATAGGCGAGTAAGAACTCGACAGATTCTTATGAGCAATATTAACCCTGTCAACCAATAAACTCAATAAATTAGTTAGTCAATTCAATTGAAGAATACAATAGGAATGTTAGACAGCCCATAACCCTAGATCGTTTTCATTACATTGATATCATAAAAATCTGCTCTTCCTCTGTTTAAAGTTCATTATTTATATTTCTATTTAATTAGTTTAGAATCAAATACTTCTAAGTTTAATTCTTGTTTAGATAATTAGGATAGTCTAATTTAGTTAATAGTTAATCACAAGTCCTCGTGGGATCGACATCCGACTTTTAGTCACTTTATTACTTGACGACTGCGTATACTTGCGTGTGCGTTTGGCCGCAATAGGAGTCTTACTAGTCTGAAGTTTCCATTTGTTGCTTCCTTAAACAGGTAAATAAGATGATCTTTGCAGCTAAAAAGAATCATCTGATTTTGGCATTATGACCATACTTGTATATTGCATCTCAAGTTTTATGTTAAGTCTTTTTTCTATCTCCAACAATAATTGAAAAAATATTCTATGAATAAGGTGCCTACGTCACACCTTTTTAGGGTGCGGCCCTTTCCCGGATCCTGCATAAACGCGGAATACTTCGTGCACCGGGCTGCCTTTTTATTCTATGAATAAGCTTGAAAGAAAAAAGGGAAATGAAGTTACTTGTATAAGTTATCCTCTTGATTAGGTCAAGGCAAAGAGCCAAGCTGGCTTGGGGCTCGGTCCGCTTGGATTTAATCAAACCTCAACGTGACTCGGTCAAAACTCAGGCACGATCGATCTTGCTTGATTTTATTTTGAAAATTAAGTTTGTTTCGTATGTTTAATAATAGCGTGATAATTCGTGTTCATGATTCTTTAGGACAAATGGAAAACAGTACTGGTGCACACAGCAAGAATATCTCCTCAACAAAGGAGAGGTGAGCCTGTGCCACAGGAAACTCCTTGATAGGGTCCTCATTGCTCATGGTTACTGGTCCCAAAAACTCATGGGCTTAAATATGGCTGTCCAACGGGACGGGCCGGCCCGTCCCGTCCCATCCCGTCCCGCTTCAAGTTAAATGGGATGGGCCAATGTTAAACGGGACACGGGATGGGACGGGACGGCCATTTCGTCCCGTTTGTCCCGTCCCGTTTCGTCCCGTTTCGTCCCGTCTCGTCCCGTCCCGTCCCGTCCTGCGTCCCGTCCCGCGTCCCGCCAGTTTTTTTTTTTTTTAAAACCTATCCGTTGGCAACGGCTTAAATGGCAAAA
>NC_031995.1:52067531-52198757 GCF_001879085.1 Nicotiana attenuata
TTTTAGCGCGGCAAGATTTCAAATTGGAGATCATAGACATTCATTAGCGGAGGACAGTCTAGAGATTTCCGTCTTATTCAGAGATTGGATTAATTCAGAAAGAAGAAATCTTGGTTTTGAAAAACTAACCACTAGGGAAGAAGAAGAATACAATGAGATACTTACCACTGGGAGCGATGACGGCATGGAGCTCATGGAACATCAATCAACATTGCCAATTCCAGTAGAATGTCCAAGAGATATTATTGATAAGTTACAAAGAAGCTATATAGGAGCTTACAAACATTAGTATGATAATTTGTAATTGGCTACTAAGAGGCCTAGTTCAAACAGAGCCCTTCCTAGAAGGTGACTGCGTAGATTAGGTGCTCTTCAAAAGAATTATATTTGTAGTTGAGATTTGAAAGTTCTATTAATAAAATAAAAGGCTCTAAGCGATGAATTATTTTTATGAATTGTCTTACTTACTTAATAGTTAATACTTTGAAATTATATTAAATAAATTATAACTCTATTATAAATTTATATTTACTAGATTATTTCATTACAAGTCTTTTGTTTTAATATTTTATAATTCTTTACTTAGTTTTCTAATTTTCTTTTTAACATACTAACATAGTAACATTTAAGTTTATTAAATAAGTCAAAAATCTAGCCGTTGCAAACTTTAAAAACATAGTAATTTTCAAAAAACTAGACGTTTTTTTATTAAAAAAAATACACTTAAGGCCCACGAACCCGTTCCCGTCCCGTTCCGTCCCGTCCCGTCCCGTTGGACAGCCATAGGCTTAAACGGCCCAATGACACTCTTAACATGGTGTGATGTTGTCCGCTTTGGGCCAAGCCCGCACGGTTTTCCCCAAAAGGCCTCACACCATTAAGAGATCCCTACACCTTATATGTAGACTCTCAATCTTTTCAGCTACCAATGTGGGACTTTGTTCGCACACCCAACAAAACAAGCTAAGCAACATATGAAACATCAATCCGAGACGCGCCTTTTGCTTTAAAGAAAGTTGTAGAGGATAAACTGGCTACAGAAACTGGAGAAATATAAGTAAGTAGATGGGGTTTGGAGAATTTTTTTGATTTTTTAATAATAATATTTTGTAAGTGTAAAGGTTATAAACAGGGGAAGTAAATTAGTTAAATTACATTCAGCAAGGAAGTTGGGGTTGGCACTTGTACATGTTTGAAAATAAAGTGCTCGCTAACATAAATTTTTGTATGGGGCGGATAGACCGTCCACCCAGTGCTGTTACCCACTTCTAGTTTAATTTGTGATAATAATTAATATTTTTATCAGCTAATAATTAATGTTTATTAGTATCTTTTGAGTGATATTATGTATATACTTTCAATACCATCAATTTATTCAAGTAACTATTATAGCTTCGCCTTGTGTGGATCCCTTTAAAACGTGTTAGTATATACCAATGAAAATGGACAGCTCTTATTTGAGAAATATTGATTAGGTTCTTATGGAATATGCTTTATAGATCATAAAAATTTGAATAGCATAATTAATTGATGCCAAGATATGTAAAGTAGGTCCTTCAAATTCAACAAGGTGGTGGCCCTGATGGGCATCCTATTGACCCATGTGAAAACAGAAAATAATTGCTCCTATTTTCACCCCTTTTTTTTTTTTTTTTGTTTTGTTTTTCACCTGATATTTAATTGATATGTCTTTTGAGGTTCGACTAATTTAGATTCGTGTCGGAAGTCCTACTTAAAGGTAAAATATTTTTTATTAAAGGCAACATTATATTCAAGATTCGAACCCGAAACTTCCGATTAAAAATGAATGAGCATTTATCATTCCGCCCTAAGTTTTGGTGGTCTTTGTTTTACAATGAAAGTGACTATTAAGGAGTACTCCATTAGTTATCAAATTCAAAGTTATCTATTCCTTTTTTTCCTTTTTTTTTTGTTTGAAAGTGTTTCACCTTTAAAAGCCGTTTGAAGATGACCACAAACCAAAGCCTTTAACATAACTTTCATAAAAAGTATTTTTGTCCTATCTTTGCTTTTATGATAGTTGACTAAAATTTATGATATTGAAGGTGACAATTATTAGGCTATTATATTTTCCTATAATCCGATACTCTCTCCGGTCCAAAATAAGTAATTTTTTAGATGTTTTCACACAAATTAAGAAATTCACCTTTTAGCATTAATTAGCAATGGAATTGACCATATTAACCTTTACTATCTCACATAAACACTCCTAACATATATTCCAACACCATTTACTCCAAGGACAATGTAGGAAAAAAATAATCAATTCATTCTTGAAATCTGGAAAAATCACTTATTTTGGACCACAAGAAAAAAAGCCAAAAAATCACTTATTTTCGACCGGAGGGAGTATCTTTTATTTTTATTTTCAAAGCATATATTTGTCTTTTAAAATTGATCAATTAATTCTTGAAAAACTGAATACTGTAACATTTTAGTAGTTAAATGGGCAGAAAGCACGAATGAAGTTACGTACTCCCCTCCTCCTCTCTAATTTTGTATCCCAAAATATAAAATAAAAATAAAAAATGGAAGCAAAAAGCAAAAAGAAAAGGACATCCGCAATGGAGATGGGATATATGTCATTATCATAAAATAGGATTAAAGAAAACATCTATCTTCAATCTTTGATTTTCGTCCACAAATAAAGATAATTGCTTGAATTTAATAATACACCCTATTGTTCGTATATACGAAAAGAATGTACTCCACCTCTTCTTTATATTTTCCTTCTAATTTTTCCAATTTTTCCTCAGTTATCCATACATCATATATTTGCTAGTAAATTATAAGAAGTGGAAAAATAAAAGAATATTCGTTTCGAAGAGACAGTTCATCTTCTTACAGCTGCAATATATATGAGCTCAGATACAATTCTAGTCATAGAGTATGTGGCTGCTAAAATTTTGACAATAACGAAAAAATGGCACTAGCAGCGTAAAAATAAGATATATTACAAAAGTGAATACTACAGAGCAGTGATGCATACAAGAATAAGACTATGTTGAATTAGATCAGAAATTCACCCCCTTCATGTGGAAGGAGACAATCTTTTTATACAAGAATCCTAGCACTACTGGCTGGCTGAGGGAATGAAAACTTTACTTAATTAATGAGTTCAACTAAATCTAATATTTTCGATACATAGTAAGATATATATGTAAAAATTACTAAATCAAAAATATTAAATGTTGGATCCATAATTTTAAGTGAAATTGGTTCGGTGATATAAATCTGAAGATAGAAACAATCAAATTTAAATTTTTATAGCGTCTCTGCATAGCGCTAGCACTTAGAAAAGATGTCTTGCCAGCATCAAGTACACTTCATGTGGCGAGCAGGGGCGGATTTAGGGGGCGGAAAGGGTTCACCCGAATCCCCTTCGTCGAAAAATTACACTGTATATATAAGGCAAAATCTGTTTTTTACCTCTATATATTAAGTTTTGAACCCCCTTAAAACAAGTCAAAAGTGTAGTTTAGTGGTCAAGGGGGTTCAAAAATTTCATAAAGTCATAGGTTCACTTCCCACTAGCTACAAAAAAAAAAGAAATTTGAACCCCCTTCGTGAAAATTCTACCTCCGGTGGCGAGAAACGCATTTCAAGCAGCTGCAAACGTAAATTGTGAGTGCTGAAACGACATGTTATTTGTAGTCTAGATTAATAATAAAATAGCAAAAACTAAATTTAAAAAGTCTGCAAATGCTATTACATGCGGTGGACTGGTTAGCTAGTAATATTCCTATGTGAATACTTTATTTTAATTGTTGTTTTGATTAATTTAAAATTACCATTAAAGTTAAATATGGCGGAATAAAAGTTATTAGATACAATTATAATTTCTCGCTCATTCAATCTAACTTTTAAGTTTCTCGTTTCTCATCTAGGGTCTTTGAAATGGATTAAATTTTGCGTATATAATTTGCTATATTGTTTTATTAATATCCTAGAACATTAACCAAGCACCAGTGGTCTAGTGGTAGAATAGTACCCTGCCACGGTACAGACCCGGGTTCGATTCCCGGCTGGTGCATTAGAGCTGTGAAGAATTCATTGTGCTCCATGCGGTGAAAAGGGTCTCCGCACTTGTCCGAATCTCAGGATGATACAACAGCGCATCTGAGCTCTATCAACTTTTTTGTGTATTTTTGTTAGGGATGCAAATGGGGTGGGGCAGGGTAGGGCCTGCCCTGTCCCACCCCGCCCCATTTAGTTTTCTTTCATTTTTTTCCCTTCATTTTTAATTTTGCAGTATGTTATAATTGTTTCTTACTTTTTCAACTTTTATTCAAACATTTAAAATTGATATGTATTAGTAACCATTCTGGCACATATCCAATATATGATCAGTTAACAGCAACTTTTGTTTCTGGTTTTCATATTCATGATTTTTGAGGTAGTTATTTCTGAACGTCGTTTATCAACTAGATTTACTCAAAAAATAACTTCATCAGCTTGTTCGTTTCTCATAGGAAATAACAAAATATTTTGGGAAATAGAAGTATCTGTAGGCCTCTGCTTCAATGTACTTTCAGAAATATGCATATCATTCTTGATTTGTTGTCAGCTCGTTTCGCTCTTTTCTTATAGTATAACATTTGTACATAGCTAGCATAAGAACACTGTTATCTCTTTCTAATGCAGGCAAGGCATTTGCGTAGAAGCTCGTTGCTTAAAAAGGCCTTTTCGAATTGGGCCTCAGGCTACCCAATTACTCTCTATTGGAACTAAGAGCTCACCTGCAACCTGGGGAGAAATTCAAAAATAGTCAGATTTACAACTGGTCATTCAAAAATAGCCCAGTTTCAAAAGTAATCGAGATTTAGCCACTTTTCATGTAAAGATAAATCTGAGCGAAAACACTGTTAAAAACCCGAAAAAATACGCCAGTATATTATGCTGGAGTGCCAGTATATTATGCTGAAGTTCCAGCATATTATGCTAGAGTTCCAGGATAAGTATGCTGGAACTCCAGCATAATATAGTGGAGTTTGGAGCACCGGTGCCCCAATCTCCAGTATATTATACAGGAGCCAGCAAAGTATACTTGTCCAGCATAATATGCTAGAGTTCATACACAGGTGCACCGAACTCCAGTATATTATGCTGGACCGGTCTCTGTTGCAGCAAAATAGTGGCTATTTTTTATTAACTTGGTAAACGCTGGCTATTTTTGAATGACCAGTCCGAAAACTGGCTATATCGTGCTATTTTTACTGCAACCTGCCCTGCCCCATTGAAATTTTTAAAAGATTAAATTTTGCCCTGCCCTGCCCTATTTATTTTATCCCCTGCCCCGCCCCCGCCCTAATTGCCATTCCTAAAATTTTTGTGTAGTATAAAGCATTAGTTTCTTCCATGAAAAGATTGTGTGGCATATAGTATTGATTCACATTTCTAGAGGCCATTCTACCTTATTTATTCCTTTGTTTTCAGCTTTTTCTATTTTATGTTTTACTGGTAGTTAGAAGTATCCGAAATGAGTTCCATATCTAAAATTAGTTCGGGCTGTCGCCATTGCCAATCCGATGAATTCATGACATACGTTTTACATACTTTACCTGAATTTTGGAAGAAGAAAAAAAAAGAAGACTAGATCATTCATTTTCAAATTTTAGTTGAATTGATTTTAGATAGGCAAATGGTCAATAATTGAATGAAAGCAAATAATAAAGCAATGATAATATAAAACGAATGATTCTTCTCTCATCACAAAATTTTAGTATAACTCCTTTATTTGCCTCTGTACAGATGATTATTTTTGCGGGGAATAAGGGCCAAATTTGACTCTTTACTACGAGAAAATGATCACTATTATCCTTCGTTATACATATATGTACAAAAATACCCATGCCGTTATCCAAATGGTTCAAATATACCCCTTCTCTGTTAAGTTTGTCCAAAGATAGACTCTCAATCCTATGTGACTAATATTTTGATAAAGTGGACACCACGTGGCATGCTACCTCAACTTCGTCTTCTTCCACTTGCAACCTTCTTTCCCAACCCATTTTACCCCTTCCCTCAACTTCGTCTTCTTCCACTTGCAATTCACTATAGTGAAGAAGTACGACACATTTTCTTTGCATATGGATCTTTTCTAACTTTAACTGGCATAAACTTTTAGTACTAAATTCAGGATATTTCACCAACTCCAAAACTTTATCAAACATTAGGTAGTAGGAAGTTATATTGCGCTCGGGCGATATTGGGGTTCTTTATGACAAAGGGCTACTATTCAATCATAGTTTATTCAATCATAGTTTATTTACATTTAATCATAGTTTATTTATTTTGATTGCTTATAATCATAATTCGTTTATGCAATCTTTAATACTTTATCGTAGGGATCTTATACACATATCGCCTATTATCTTCTTTTTAGAAATACAATATATCGCCTATTATCATCTCTACGTAACAAACATCCACTAAGAAGGAATTTTCAACATATTCGGCCAAAGATATACCAGGAGAAAATAATGTTTATCTTTCTACTGATGAAAGAGATGTGAAAAGATCAAGTCAAGATGGTATATAGTAGAAGTAATCGGCCATAATGCTCATCGTATAACAACAATGGATAGAGTACACAAGTTACTATGAGAACTTTAAGCATCAAACACTGACCTTTTCGAATTTATTTCACTCGTCTCTGAAGAACAAGCAGCAGAACCTTCAGAAATGTGGTTTTGACGCTTCTTCTCTTAATTTCTAACCAAGACAAGGCTTTGGTGAGACAGGATAACAATCCACAGGAGAATAGGAACTGAACAGTCTTTTCAGAAAGTATACATCCATCATGCAAACCTTATGCTCACATCAATAGAAGGATTAAAACACTGAAAAGACATCCGACCTCTTGTAGTCCCAGCGTGGGGATCCCCTTCCATAATGACAACACTGCATGCGAAAAGGCAACAAAGAAAAATCACAAGAAAATGTAAATGTGTATAAAACAAAGGTAAATATGAAAATAATGCAAGAAACAAGCATCTTTGAGTGGGAACAAACCTAATACTACTGGAGATCTGAACATATAACTCCTTCCATTATATTAAAACTCCCCAATCTATAAATGAATTTACGATGAACTATTTGTTGTAGCGGACACAGTAGTCGATATATAAATTGAACCACAACATATAGCGTCACCGGTACGTGAAATAGATTCCACTGCGCTTCAAATTTTTAAAAATGGAAATCCTAAAATATTACTTTTTTGCACTCAGTTCAACATCGCTGAGGTAATATTAAGTTACTAGCATCCAGTATACCTGTCACCGAGGATGTATATATTATATATAGCCAACCCCGACTTGTTTGGGACAGAAACTTAGTATAAGAAGTTGTTGTTGTTGTAACATCCGATATACCCTTTATAAAATATGTTAACTCTAGCGGAAGAAAAAATTAGTTTACACTAATTTTATTTGATCTAAATGCCTAAAACCCATCTACGAGAAAAAGCTATACAAAGTCAAGCTTTGTCAACATGTCAAAGATCATAGTTGATAGTTGAGCAGTCTAAACATTATACATCTTCCATTCTAGTGCTAGTGCTTTTGAGCACTGCAAGGAAAGAAATACTTCATATGTTGGAGAAAGAAAAGGAATACTTCATATTATAATTAACCAGTTAAAGTTAACTCAGTTACTCCTTCTGTGTGCCCTTTAACAGGTAGTATTCAGGAATAGCCTAAATCTGGGCAGCAAACTTGATATTCGCCAGAAGGAAAAATCTAGTTTCAGTGGTATTAAGCTTGGTCCAGCTTTAAACTAAATCCAAATTAGACAAAGTCCAAGGAAAATGTAAATTGTACTAGTCCTGAGTTAACATTGATCTCAAAACAAAAAATTGGTGTATACTCATAGGTTGCACCACAACATTATTTGTAATAAATCACCACTTCCATCCCAATCTGTCGAAGATGCCGTTTCACTAGTTAATGATAATCCCTTTCATTACTTTTAACCAATTGTAATTCTTGATTTCAATAGTTGAAGCATTTGCACAGAATCAGAATAACTAGGAAAGAAGTATATTATCATATCGAGAAATGAGCAAGATGAAGTTGCCAAAAATTCTAAGGCAGCCGCATAAAGAGGCAAGGGCTCCCATTTAAAGGAGCTTCTTGAAGTGAGAATAATAATATCAGCTAAGTAGGTTCTTTTCTTATCCAGACCTCTTTCTTCTCTCTATATTCTTTATTGTCATATCAAACTCCTCATATCTTAAAGGCAGTGATTTTCAACACAGAACGATTCCTGATAAAAAGATTTCCAACAGTAGATAGTGTCTTGTAGGAGTATAAATCTGGTTATATTTTCATAGTGCGATGTATATAATCTTTGAAGGGTAACCTTGACGTAACTGGTAAAGTTGCTGACATGTGACCAGGAGGTCACGGGTTCGAGCCGTGGAAACAGCCTCTTGCAGAAATGCAGGGTAAGGCGGCGTACGATAGACCCATGTGGTCCGGCCCTTCCCTGGACCCCGCGCATAGCGGAAGCTTAGTGCACCGGGCTGCCCTTTTTCTTTTATGTATATAATCTTTTTTTATAGTAACAGAGAAATCCTTGAGGGACAGTGGCACATGATTCGGAACTCGGTGAATAATGGGTCTGCCCATCTACCCTTCTTTTGTCTGTAGCAAGATCCAAACCTCTGATGTGCGCCTACTAAACTGCACAT
Source organism: Nicotiana attenuata (assembly GCF_001879085.1). Lineage (NCBI taxonomy): Eukaryota > Viridiplantae > Streptophyta > Magnoliopsida > Solanales > Solanaceae > Nicotiana > Nicotiana attenuata. Next base: position 52,076,248 of record NC_031995.1, read on the forward strand.
CACTTGTTGCACTATTACCACTAGACCAAAGCTCTTGGAGCTACAAAGTATACAAATTTTAATACTACTCCAACTAAAAATACAACTCAAATCTCAACACTCTTTAATATCCCATGCTAATAGTTATCAAGCAAAATAACAAGCAAGTATAATTGAAGAAAAAGGTTACCATCTTTTGGGAGCACTAGAGGGAAAGGTTTCATCAGGTATCACTACTTCTTCTTCTTCTTTCTTAGGCTTTTCCTCTCTCAGAGCTGCCCTTTGCATAAACTGAAATTACAAAAAAAATCAAAAAAAATCTTTAAATACAACAACTAGGCCTTAATCTCATGTACTTCGAGTCAACTACATGAACGCTCTATATACATTCCACTCTACATTGTTTTCGATAACCGAGAAATCCCCGAAGGCCGGTGGCGCACGGTTCAATACTCTGTAGACCAATGGGCCCGCCCCAACGTCCTCCATCTAAATACCAGCTTTAGTCTGAAGCAGGATTCAAACTTGTAACACGCGCCTTCACTCTAGCCACTAGACCATAGCCCCGGCGGGCTGGGCTGTATCCGTTCCCTCTATTCAGAGTTATCAAAGTTGGAATCTTTTTAAGCTAGCTATAAATCTATGGAGTTAGCAAAAACCTTCAAATAAAGCTAATATAATTTACAGAGCGTAATAGAACAAGTTGAGAAAAATATGCAAGAACTAAAAACCCTCAAAACCCAGCTTAAAATTTCCTACTTTATTTAATTTTACAAACAAGATCAAAGGCACCAAATTGAAAAACCTTCAAATAAAGCCAAAAATTATTATTTAATTAACAAACAGATTAGAAAAAGGGACCAAATTGAAAGCTCCTTTTTACCTTCAAGTTCCTCAAGGTACTGGAAAGTTCACGCTTTGCCATTCTGATTTTTACGCACGCCAAAACTGAACTTACAGTTATCGCTAGCTGTTCTTCTACTTTTCCGGCACGGTGCGCCGGCGTCCAGCAAACTTGAAAGGGCTAAAGAAGCTTGCTGAATCGCAAGCTTCTTTTTGGTCGAAAGTGCTCTTTTTTTTTTTTTGCCGAAAATTGAAGTGTTTGGCCAAGCTTTTGAAGGAAAAAAAGTGCAGAAACAGAAACAGTTTTGGAGAAGCAGAAAAAAGTAGCTTCTCTCCAAAAAGTACTTTTTTGATAAGCATTTTTGAGAAAAATACACTTAGAATCAGTTTTTTAAATCTTGGCCAAACACTAATTGCTGCTCAGAAGTGCTTTTCAAATTAATTAGCCAAACACAAACTGCTTCTCACCAAAAGTACTTTTGAGAAAAGCACTTCTCAAAATAAGCTGATTTTTGCAGCTTGGCCAAACGGACTATTAGTCGGGCGTGAAGGGATTTTTAGTCCGTTGAAAATAACAGGTTTGTCCTTAATTCCAACGGTATGAGTAGGGTTCGTAAATGGGCCTGCCCATGTTTCGATTGCAGCCGTAGTCACCTTTAAGTCCGTCATTTAAAATAAATTCATAATTTATAGTATATTTAAATATTAGTCAATTTATCCAAACTTCAGAGCTACTGAATTTGAAAATTCAGGGCTTAGTGTACTGAATTTTTGAGCTGCTAATTTGAAATTCAGGACAAGTGTCTTGAATTTCTAAATTACTAATTTAAAATTGAGGACATAACAACAACAATAACCTAGTGTGAAAAATTCAAGACATAAGATTCGAATTTCAGGATAGAATTTTCGAACTTTGGGACACGATATCCTGAAGTTTGAATTTCGAGGTTTAAACTCTAGGACGATGTGTCATGATGTTTGAGCGAAATTGGCTAATCTTTGAATACATTGTAAAGTGTGGAAGACTCCTGAGGGGATTATGGCAATTCTTGATGAGCTCTCTGAAGATGCTAACCAGTGGCTTGCTGAGAGTAATGATAGAAGAAAATCAGCTGGGGTTCATCTAGTAGATTCCAACACATTAGTGCAAGCCCAGCTAGACGCCATGGCCAAAGAGATAAGAAAGTTGACGCTAGCCAAGGTCCAGAGCCAACCATCAGTTGCTTGTGATTTCTGTGGAAGGAGTCATCCAGCGCATGAGTGTCAAGCCTCGGCTGCAGATGAAGTGGTAAATGTTGTGGGAAGCTTTGACAAAGACAACTACCAGAGTGGTAATAATTTTAACTCTATGGGACAGAGGCACACAGGCTTTTCTTGGAGTTCACCAAGTGGTAGCCCGAACTTATGGCAATAGAATAATCCGAGACCCCGGGGACAAGGAGCTTCAGGATTTCAGAATTAGCAGAGGCAACACTACCAGCCTTCACATTCTAATCAGTCTAGCATTGAAGATCTAATGAAAGCCTTCATTATTAAAACAGATGAGAGATTTGAAACTCATAGTGCATCTATTTGAAATTTAGAGAGGCAAGTGGGTGTGAGCACGTGATTTTTGCCCTATACGAATTACTCCTGTAAAATCCAAGAAAATAGATTTTTTTCAGTTATTTGCCATTTTATAGGATTTTGAAGGATTTTTTTGTTTGCATTTTTTGTGCACGTTTAATTCTTATTAAAATCATGAAAAATACCGAAATACCATGCATTGCATTTAGATTTTTATTTTTTTATATTTTTAGGATTAATTAGTTAATTAATTACTTTATTAAAAATAAAAATCACAAAATTGTCTCATTTTATATTTTTTTACCTTTTAGTTTTTAGATTAGTGATTTTTTATTTTTAATTTAGGATCAACTAATTTTTATAAATATTGTAGTTAGAAAATTAGCCTAATTATACGATTTAAATTAATTTAGGAATTTAATTAATTAGAGAAAGAAAAAGAAAACAAAAGAGAAGAATTTGAAGAAGGTTTTTATTTGGCCTTAAAATTGGGCTAGAATTCAAATTGACCCAATTCCCACAAACAAAACCCAATACCATACTCAATACCATCTTGGCCCATACTCTATTTTTATAAAAAGCTAGACCTAGACAAAAAAGGGGGATTAGATGAAAGAACCCTCCTCTCTGAAAAAAGCAAAAAACGGCGTTGTTTTAGGCCCTTTCCAACGAAAAATAAGACAATCCCCTCCCCAAAAACCAGAACATAAGCACCGCTCTCCGCCCCCCTTTTCGGCATATCGGAACAAACACTTGAAACTGTACTGTATTACGCCGAACAGATCTAAAGGAATTCTCGTTTCTGCTCTCGATTATTTCTTGTTTAAGGCTTTGAAGTTTCTGTGGTTTCATGTTTGATTGAGGGTTTCTTATCTGCTGTTACTGGTTTTGCTGCTGAGGCCACTAGAATTAAGCACTTATTCGGCCTCCACTTCTTCGAAATTTAGTCCTTGTGTGGCGAGGTATGTTACCCATAAGTTGTGCCCAGATTTATTTTGTTATGGAAATTTTTTTCCGTTAATTCAAATGAAAATCGCATAAACTGTTTATTTGTAGGAAATGTTATTTGTGGTGGTATTTCTTATGTTTTTTTTTTAAGTTCAACTCCTTTAGAGTTGCTGCATTTCCTGCCATGATATAGTAGCTGAATATAGCACCAGCTGAGCATGCAAACGCGATTACGTCTGTAACAACAAATGCACGGAATGCTACTTTTCTTGTTAGAATCGACATCCCTTTATTTGAGCCAAAAAAAATTTGCCTTAATGTCATTGTATATTTTAAAACAAGCCCGACTCTATTGTCTTATGATGTGCTTTGTGTCGTCTATTAATATCAAAATTAGTCTTTCCTGCACATCATTGTTTTGGATTTATATTTGTTTCCATAATTCTCTTCAACCAATTTTAATATGCACCATGTGTTTCGAGCAACTTTAATTATCCGACGTTGTCTTTAATGTCATATCCATAATCACATGCCTCTCCAAATCTCAAATGTAGTAGATAAATAATCATGAACATCGTAGCTTGCTTTAGGCGCGATTAATAATAAAATCGTTGTGACTATGGGTACGGTTCCCGTGACATAGTCATGATACCTATTTCCCAAATTCGGGGGTGCATTTCATGTAACCCGATTATAACAGCTTCCAATAATAAAGCCCTTTGGAATAATTTGAGGCGTGCCATGCCAAATAAAATTCCAAAACGCATGGTACTCACTTAATTAATGTATCCTTAGGAATCGAGGCATGCCATTTAGTTGAATTTTCCATGGCCCTCGCAAATTCGAAAGTGCGTAGTTGCTTTAGGCGCGCTATTTAAAAATTACTTTCCTGAACTCGGGTGTGCATTTCATGTGACCCAAATTCAAATCTCAACAACGTTAAATAAAATGTGTCGTGGATCGCGAGTGCATTTCATATGGCGTGGTCCGAATACATGTTTTAGATAACGTTGAATCTTCCTAAAATTAATTAAAAGCGGCTAATAAGTTAAAATTATACCATAGGTTAAACATGTATTAAAATCAGATAATAGGCCAATTTTGATAGTTTAAAGGGACCGTGCTAGAACCACAGAATCCGGGGGTGCCTAACACCTTCCCTCGGGTTAACAGAATTCTTATTCAGAATTTCTGGTTCACAGACTTCAAAAAGAAAGTTGAATTTTCCTCGATTTGGGATTTTAAAATAAACCGGTGACTTGGGACACCAGAAAACAAACCATCCCAAGTGGCGACTCTGAATAAAAATGAATAAATAATCCCATTTCGAATAATGTCACTTAAATTGGAAAAACTCCCTTGTGCTACCTTCAGTTGTGTAAAAAGGAGGTGTGACAGCTCTGGCGACTCTGCTGGGGATCGAACCCAGAACTTCGGTTCAGGGTTCAAGAATTCGAGCTTAGAACAGTTGTTGTAGTTGGCTTTATCTATTATCTGATTTTTCTACATGTTTGAGCCTAATGTGCTAAATGCCGCTTTTTACCGCTTTGATATTGTGTGAACTGTATATAAGCTGCTACGAAACCCTTCTTCTCTCTGAGTCTTCTAAATCATCTGGGGAGTGTGCACTTCGTGTGACTTCTCTTCTATTAGAGTCTTATCCAATTTTAGAACGAGGTTCGGATAAGTTGCAAATTGGTGAAGCTTTTGTATTCCCGGTACGCTGCCCCCCCCTCCCCCGGCTCGAGCTGTCCGCTCGGGTAAGCCAGGTCTAGAACAATACACCCAGGTTTTTAAACCTAGAATAACATAGCCTCATGTCGGATCCCTAGTAGGAACGTTTGTTTGCATCACGTGCATTTGACTTTGGGGACTCAACATAGGGGTTGGGTCCGTCTAGGACAAGTGTACCCAAATTAAAAGACCATCCTGATGCATCTTACGTGCTACTTGCTCATCTGTTTGTTTCGGCTTGCATGTTGACCGGCTTCTGGAATAGAGGAAGAAAATCAAAAAAAAAAATCAAAAAAAAATGAGAGGTAGGTATTTAGAAAATTATGAAACTCTGCCGAAATTCTGAAAAAGAAAAAATGAAAAGTCATTTCAAAATGAGCCAAAATTTTCAAGTGTCATGTTTCCCTTGTTCCGTAAAAACTGACCGAACTACGCGGGTCTGATTCTCACCGGATGTGAGATACGTAGGCAAACCTCATCGGTTCCGACCCCAATTTTTAAAAATCCAAAAATATTTTCCTTTAGTTCCTCCTTTAGAAATCTTTCCTTAGAAAAATCAAAAGAAAAAAGAAGTTTTTAAACTCAAAAAAAAAAAAAAAGTAGTTTCCTTCTTGCTGAAGTCTTTCGTATGAAAAAAAAAAGAAATAAAAATAAAAATCAATCACAATCAAAATCAAAATCCAAAATACTAGTTTCCTTTATTTTGAAATATTTATTTTTCAAAAATTCAAAAAAAAAATATTCAAAAAAATCAGAAAAAAAGAATAAAAAAATAAATAAATTCTTTTCCTTGTTTAAAAGTCTTTCTTTCGTAGATGTCAAAAAGAATTGTTGAAAAATTAAAGTCCAAAAATATTTTCGCTTTTCTTTAAAAGTACACTCAGAAATCCGAGATGTTTTCTTAAAAGTCCTTCTTTCGAAAATCCACAAGTCAAAACAAAAATCCAAAAAAAAAGAAGAATATTCTTTTCTCTCTTTCGAAGTCTTTCTTTCGTAAAGGTTTTTTAAAAAAAAAAATTTGAAAAAATTAAAGTCCAAAAATATTTTTGCTTTTCTTTAGAAGTACTTTTGCAAATAAATAAAAAGCTCCAAAAAATATTTTCTTTCTTCCTTAGAAAAAGATAAAATAAATAAAAATTTAAACAAAAATATTTTCCTTTTACTTTTGAAATTTCCGAAGTTCCAATCAAAAGAAAAGGAATATTTAGAAGTCTTTCTTTCAAAAATAAAAAAAAATCAAAATCAAAATCAAAAAATCAAAAAAAAAAATCTTTTAAAGCGTTTTTATTTAGAAAATTCCAAAAGAAATAAAAAAAATCATCAAAAAAGTGAAAAAAAATCAAAAATCAAAATGTTTTTCTTTTGCCTTAAAGCTTTCATGGTCTGAGTTTTATAAAAAGTAAAAAAAAGAGTTAGTTTATTTACTCCATTCTCGATCTTCCTGAACTACACAAGATCTGATTCATGCGGGGTCATGATACGTAGGCAATCCCCATCGGATTCGATCATAGCCATAAATAAATTGAGTGAAGAATAAACTGGAATAAAAAAGGAGAAAAAAAATTTGAGTGAAAAAGGAAGAAAAAGTGAAAAAAAAGAGTGCGACAAAAAATAAAAGAGTGACAAAAACAAAAAGTAAAAAAATGCCAAAAATAAAAGAGCGGCAAAAACAAGATGAAAGAAAAAATCAAGAGTGATTAAAGAGAGGCACAAATGAAGAAAAGAGGTACAGAGTGAAAAGGGCTAGTTTAAGGCCGGGATGAAATATGCAACCGTTCAGACACACGGTAGAAGTGTTTAACTGTTAGGTGCATTGCATTCCAACGTGCGATTTCCTATATGTTAAATGTTTCAAAACTAACAAGGTTGTTGGATGTGCAAACTAGCTAGGTTTTGGTGGTTGGTTTTGTTGGTAGTCTAGCCTCCCCTCCTTCACAAGATCCAAAGACATAGATGGCCTCCGCAAGCAATCTACCAATCATTGGTCCCGATGATATCCCGACGTTGGCTATTCTGCAGCTAGAATCAGCAGCTGCTGAAGAGAATAAGATGTTGCATCTCCGCATAATGGAAATGTGGGACATCTGATATAACAGTAGGGAACCGCCAAGTGCAATCCCTAGGTTCCCTGAGTTGATCCCCAGGTCAGGTGATGTTACCAACGCCCATGTGCCCAACCCGCTCATTCCATGCGGGCACCCTCCAATGCTGTCCAATGTTCCTGGCATGCCTTCTGTGGTTCGCCCCCAGGCGCCAGTTTCCAGGGGTCCACAACTTCAACCAGAAATAACATATGTGACCCCATATTCTTTCGCTCAACCTCCGCAATATGATCTCTCGGGGGAGCAAGAAAAGATTGTTAAAAATCCTAAGCAAGAGGAAATGGCTCGGAAAATAAAGAGCCTGGAACAGAGCCTGAAAAACATGCAAGGTTTGAGTGGTCAGAAGAGTGTCTCATACTCTGACCTCTGTATGTTTCCCCATGTCCACTTGCCAGCTGGCTTCAAGATGCCAAATTTTGAAAAGTACAACGGGCACGGAGATCCGATCGCTCACCTGAAAAGATATTGTAACCAGCTGAGGGGTGCTGGTGGAAAAGAGGAGTTGCTAATGACCTATTTTGGGGAAAGCCTCTTCGAAATTACTTCTGAGTGGTATACGGATCAAGAAGTTACCCATTGGCACGTGTGGAACGATATGGCCCGAGATTTTGTCCGCCAGTTCCAATATAATATGGACATCGCTCCCGACAGAAACTCTTTGTCCAATTTGGAAAAGAGAACCGCGGAAAGCTTCCGCGCATATGCTGTCAAATGGCGTGAGCAAGCTGCCAGGGTAAAGCCTCCAATGGATGAAACTGAAATGGTCACGGTTTTTCTGCAGGCCCAAGAGGCTGACTACTTCCAGAAAATGATGTCCGCTATGGGAAAGCCGTTTGCTGAGGTTATCAAAATTGGGGAAATGGTTGAAAACGGTCTAAAAACGGGCCGAATCTTGAGTCATGCTGCTTTTAAAGCCACATCACCAGATGTTCAAAATGGTTTAGAGGGTTAGATAAATGGAAATGGAGTTGAGGAACGAGCCATGATGGTTTCAAACTTGAGGGGGGCCCGCAGGTCATTCAGTCGGTCATATGTGCCTCCTATGGTCCCATCACACTATTATCCCCTTCAAGATGATGCTTATGCTGTGGCACCACCTATGTGGTGATGAGCGCGCAATCTTACATGCAGCCACAACATTATACACAAAACCGAGCTCCACCTCCCAGAAATGCCCATCTTTACCAAGCTCCATATAATCCTCGACCAAATGATCCCCAATACAATCCTCGCCCAAGAGAGCCTTTCAGAAAGAATCAGTTCACCCCTATTGGTGAATCATATTCAAGCTTGTTCTAAAAGCTAATCAGGCTAGATCTATTATAGCCAGTGGCCCCGAACCGGCCAAGCCCCGAGTCTCCCTCGCACTGAGCAGATGCTAGATGTGACTACCACTCTGGAGCAGTGGGACACAGTATAGAGGACTGTTGGACCCTCAAAAGGGCAGTTGAAGATTTGATTGAAGCCGAAAGAATTATTTTTCAGGATGAAGAAGCTCTTGATGTGATGAACAATCTGCTGACTGCTCACAACACCGGGCTAATGGTCGGAATGATTTGTGAAGCTGAGGAATTTGATCCGTCATTGAAGGCTATTGCAGCCATTGCCGAAATAGAAAAAAAGCCGAAAGACGGTCGCCAATCTTGAAATTGTCCCATCAGACGGGAGTCTCGGTAGCCAGTCTTGCTATCCTTTCTGCATCCGGATTATCTCAGGGTGTGATCTGGATGTTTTACTTTATTGTCTTACTTTCCGATATAAACCCTTCTATCAAAAAAAAAATCAAAAAAAAATCAAAAAAATCAAAAATCAAATGAAATTAATATTTCATTGTCCAGGAATGTCTCTTTTCTTAATCTTGGCATTTTTCTTTCTTATTCTCTTTTTAGTTCTGTTAAATGCAGATTTCAATAACATGACATGCTTGCGGACTTCATGCCCAGATCCTGAAAGCTGTCAGACCTCGAAATAATGAATCAAGCATTAGATTGTAATGAAGATAAGTTTAAGGAAATAAAACAAATAGTTGGAATAGCTAAAGAAAAATTGGCTTCAGTTTGGAAAGGTCCATACATTGCAACAAGAGTACTGCCAAAAGAGTGCGCTGTATTTGGGACACAACGAAGGAAACTGAAATAACTGTCAATGCAAATGCAGTTAAAATGTACTATGTTGGATCCTCCATATAGTTCTAATATTCTCCTGTTGGGATGACGAAGGCTTTCATTCTCGCTACCCAAACACTATCAACCCTTTGCAAACCCTTTGAGCCGGCTCCCATTCTTTGATTACCCTCTTTGGAACCTGAAAGTGTTATTGAAAAATGAAAAAAAAAAGAAAAGAAAAAGAAAAAAATACAAAAAAGAAAAGAGAGGAAGAAACGACAAAGAAAATGAAATGAAAAATGAAAAAAAAGAGGAAAAGAAAGGAAAAAGAAAGAGAAAAGAAAACAAAACAGAAGAAAAACAAAAGAAAGTAAAAAAAAAACAAAGTTTCCTGAACTACGTTTGACTTGATTCCGAAAGGATACGTAGGCAGCCTCTCTCTGGGGTTCAATCACAGTAAAGCAAAAATCCAAGTTTCCCCGAAAGCGAAACTGGGGCAGATGTTATAATGGTTCGGCAATGATACCGCCCGAACGGTTCCAAAGTTGTAATTCAACCCAAATTCTTTTTACCCTAACCTTGTTCAAGTCCTTCCGATCAATCGGCGAAAGGTTTTCAAAATTGGAGAACGCAGCTGTTTGGATCCGATACAATCAAGACGAGAGAAATAAAATGAGAGAGTCTTATTGGTGAAAAACTACGGGCACCATAAGTCGATGGTGAGTAGATAAACTGAAAAAACGAGAGAGTCTTGTTAGTGAAAACTCGTAAATAGCACTATAAGGCGACGGTGAGAAGAGAAATGAGAGAGGTCGATTGGCGAAAACCCGCAAAGGGCGCCGTTGATCGAAAAGAAGAAACCCTCACCACCATTGGTATTGAAAGAGTCCTGGCAAAGTTTCTCGGTTTTAAGACACGAGTCGCAATGGGTTTATGAGAAGTTGGATAGTTGTGCAGATCGGGTATCCAGTCCAAGAAGCATGTCATGTCTATTGAAGTCTGCATGCACCCCAGATAAGTCCTTCTTTCCCCCCCGAAAGTGACGCTTCTCCTTAAATTCACTTTCTTATCCTTTGTTTACTTTTCCTTGAATCCCTTTCGGTCTAACTCTGTTCCGAAACTAATACAAAGAAAAGATGGCAAGATTGGTTTTACAGGGTTCTGCCTAATAAAAGCCAAGTCCAAAGAAAAATACCCAGCCTCAGCGGGTGCATCTAGTCGATCCCGACTGGCCATGATGGCCGATGCTCTGAAATCAAAGTTATCGAAAATGAAAAGAAATCCAAAGTCAAAAGCCCCTAGAGGCAGAGCAAAGTGAAAGGGCCAAAGCCCCATACGGCTGAGCCGTCATGAGAAATTTTGAAAAGTCGAGTTCCTCGGTTTTAGGAGAGAGATCAATCTTCAGAAAAGCCAGCAAACAACAAAGGTTCTCACCAAAAGAGTTGGGCCGAGATCAAGTGATCAAAAATAATCAAGGCCACAAAACCAACCACCGTTGCAAACTAACGATTGTTCTTTGTTTGAAAAATTAAAATAGGTGTAATCCAAAGCAACCTTGCAAGAAGCAGTTCAACAAAAAAGGAAAAATGCGCAAGAGCTAGAAATAGCTTCGCAGCAATAATCAACCCAAAAAGGAAATTTCCTCCAAATTTTTTCCCGCATTTTTACTATAAAAAAAAAGAAAAAAATGAAATGAAAAATGAATTGAACTGAAAAAAAAAAAAGAGATAAGAAGAAAATTAAAAAAAATGATAGCTTAGGATTTCCAACCACAATCTTTTACGCTTTTGCCAACAATAGGGCTCCAATCCCTAAGTTGAGATTTTAGACATAGGGCCTCCATTCCCTTGTCGTCTTTTTTGCCAACATTTGGGCTCCAATCCCTGAGTTGAGATTTTTAGACATAGGGCCTCCATTCCCTAGTCGCCTTTTCTTTACCAACATTAGGGCTCCAATCCCTAAGTTGGGATTTTAGACATAGGGCCTCCATTCCCTAGTCGCCTTTTTTGCCAACATTAGGGCTTCAATCTCTGAGTTGAGATTTTTAGACATAGGGCCTCCATTCCCTAGTCGCCTCTTTTGCCAACATTAGGGCTCCAATCCCTGAGTTGAGATTTTTAGACATAGGGCCTCCAGTCCCTAGTCGCCTTTTTTGCCAACATTAGGGCTCCAATCCCTAAGTTGAGATTTTTAGACATAGGGCCTCCATTCCCTAGTCGCCTTTCTTTGCCAACATTAGGGCTCCAATCCCTGAGTTGAGATTCTTAGACATAGGACCTCCATTCCCTAGTAGCCTTTTTGCCAGCATTAGGGCTCCAAAATCTGAGTTGCGTTTTTAGACATAGGGCCTCTATTCCCTAGTCGCCTTTTTGCAAACATTAGGGCATCAATCCCTGAGTTGAGATTTTTTAGACATAGGGCCTCCATTCCCTAGTCGCCTTTTTGCCAACATTAGGGCTTCAATCCATGAGTTGAGATTTTTAGACATAGGGCCTCCATTCCCTAGTCGCCTTTTGCCAACATTAGGGCTCCAATCCCTAAGTTGAGAATTTTAGACATAGGGTCTCCATTCCCTAGTCGCCTTTTTGCCAACATTAGGGCTCCAATCCCTAAGTTGAGATTTTTAGACATAGGGCCTCCATTCCCTAGTCGCCTATTTGCCAACATTAGGGCTCCAATCCTTGAGTTAAGATTTTTTAGACATAGGGCCTCCATTCCCTAGTCGCCTTTTTGCCAACGTTAGGGCTCCAATCCCTAAGTTGAGATTTTTAGACATAGGGCCTCTATTCCCTAGTCGCCTTTTTTGCCAACATAGGGCCTCCATTCCCTAGTTGAGAATTTTAGATATAGGCCTCCATTCCCTAATCTTTCCTTCTAAAGACACATAATCCTTATTTTATCGCTTTCAAAAAAAAGGGTTTAGATCTTAGTTACAAATAACTTACAAAATTTTCCTAGTGAAAACTGGGGCAGAAAAATTTCGTTTGTTTGTTTGTTTTGGTGTCTGAGCAGGTCTGACCTCGAGGCACAGGATTCAAGATGACCAAAAGAATGAGTCTCAATCCAGAATAAAGAAAAGAAGAAAAAAAAAACAAAAAGAAGTGAACTCAGAGTGCTAAAGCGGAGAAAGATGCGGACTGCTCAAGATATGATTGAAGTCACAAGCTTCGCATGTCCCGCCTCGATCCAAAGCTGAAGAAAGAACCAACACCTACAGCTGACGAACATCATGATTCAGATCGGAGTCCACAGCAAGAACCAGCTAAGACTCAAGATCAAGCTTCAAGAGATTTATAGATAGGAATCTTGTAACTCGTAGTTGATAGGCTTAGCTAGTTTAGCTTTATATTTTCCATTTTTTGGTGTAATAAGGAGTTCAGCAAGCAGAAACAGCAGCAACAGCAGTGAAATCACAGCTTCTCGGTAGTCCCAGCTACCAAAACTTCCAGAACTACACTGACCTGATTCCTTTATAGCCAAGGATATGTAGGCAACCTCCGAAGCAAGGTTCGGTCAGATTTTTCAAAAAAAAAATGCTTCTCATGGAGTTTCAAACGGGCAAAAATTGCTTGTAGTTGCTCACTTAATCTTTGTCGAAAACTCTTCATGTTTTCGAGCAAAGAGGGGCACCTGTGAGCACGTGATTTTTGCCCTATACGAATTACTCATATAAAATCCAAGAAAATAGATTTTTTTCCAGTTATTTGCCATTTTATAGGATTTTGTAGGATTTTTTTTGTATTTTTTATGCACGTTTAATTCTTATTAAAATCATGAAAAATACCGAAATACCATGCATTGCATTTAGATTTTTGTTTTTTTTTATATTTTTAGGATTAATTAGTTAATTAATTGCTTTATTAAAAATAAAAATCACAAAATTGGCTCATTTTACATTTTTTTACGTTTTAATTTTTAGATTAGTGATTTTTCTTTTTTAATTTAGGATCAACTAATTTTTATAAATATTATAGTTAGAAAATTAGCCTAATTATACGATTTAAATTAATTTAGGAATTTAATTAATTAGAGAAAGAAAAAGAAAACAAAAAGAGAAAAGAATTTGAAGAAGGTTTTTATTTGGCCTTAAAATTGGGCTAGAATTCAAATTGACCCAATTCTCACAAACCAAGTCCAATACCATACCCAATACCCTCTTGGCCCACACTCTATTTTTATAAAAAGCTAGACCTAGACAAAAAAGGGGGTTCAGATGAAAGAACCCTCCTCTCTGAAAAAAGCAAAAAACGGCGCTGCTTTAGGCCCTTTCCAACGAAAAAGAAGACAATCCCCTCCCCAAAAACCAGAACATAAGCACCACTCTCCTCCCCCTTTTCGGAATATCAGAACAAACACTTGAAACTATACTGTATTTCGCCAAACAGATCAAAAGGAATTCTCATTTCTTCTCTCGAAATTATTTCTTGTTTAAGGTTTTGAAGTTTCTGTAGTTTCATGTTTGATTGAGGGTTTCTTATCTGTTGTTACTGGTTTTGCTGCTGAGGCCACTAGATATAAGCACTTATTCGGCCTCCTCTTCTTCGAAATTTAGTCCTTGTGTGGCGGGTATGTTACCCATAAGTTGTGCTCAAATTTGTTTTGTTATGAATTTTTTTTTCCGTTTGTGGGCTCTTATCCTTCGTTAATTCAAATGAAAATCGCATAAACTGTTTATTTGTAGGAAATGTTATTTGTGGTGGTATTTCTTATGTTTTTTTTAAGTTCAACTCCTTTAGAGTTGCTGCATTTCCTGCCATGATATAGTAGCTGAATATAGCACCAGCTGAGCATGCAAACGGGATTACGTCTGTAATAACAAATGCACGGAATGCTGCTTTTCTTGTTAGAATCGCCATCCCTTTATTTGAGCCAAAAAAAAAATTTGCCTTAATGTCATTGTATATTTAAAACAAGCCTGACTCTATTGTCTTATGATGTGCTTTGTGCCGTCTATTAATGTCAAAATTAGTCTTTCCTGCGCATCATTGTTTTGGATTTATATTTGTTTCCATAATTCTCTTCAACCAATTTTAATATGCACCATGTGTTTCGAGCAACCTTGATTATCCAACGCTGTCTTTAATGTCATATCCATAATCAAATGCCTCTCCAAATCTCAAATGTAGTAGATAAATAATTATGAACATCGTAGCTTGCTTTAGGCGCGATTAATAATAAAATCATCGTGACTATGGGTACGGTTCCCGTGACATAGTCATGATACCTATTTCCCAAATTCGGGGGTGCATTTTATGTAACCCGATTATAACAGCTTCGAATAATAAAGCCCTTTGGAATAATTTGAGGCGTGCCATGCCAAATAAAATTCCAAAACGCATGGCCCTCAATTAATGTTAATCCTTAGGAATCGAGGCGTGCCATTTAGTTAAATTTTCCATGGCCCTCGCAAATTCGAAAGTGCGTAGTTGCTTTAGGCGCGCTATTTAAAAATTACTTTCCTGAACTCGGGTGTGCATTTCATGTGACCCAAATCCAAATCTCAACAACGTTAAATAAAATGTGTCGTGGATCGCGGGTGCATTTCATGTGGCGTGGTCCGAAGACGTGTTTTAGATAACGTTGAATCTTCCTAAAATTAATTAAAAGCGGCTAATAAGTTAAAATTATACCATAGGTTAAAACATGTATTAAAATCAGATAATAGGCCAATTATGATAGTTTAAAGCGATCGTGCTAGAACCACGTAATCCGGGGGTGCCTAACACCTTCGCTCGGGTTAACAGAATTCCTTATTCAAAATTTCTGGTTCGCAGACTTCAAAAAGAAAGTCGAATTTTCCTCGATTTGGGATTTTAAAATAAATCGGTGACTTTGGACACCAGAAAACAAACCATCCCAAGTGGCGACTCTGAATAAAAATGAATAAATAATCCCATTTCGAATAATGTCACTTAAATTGGAAAAACTCCCTTGTGCTACCTTCGGGTGTGTAAAAAGGTGCTGTGACAGTGGGGCAGATTGTTAGTCTGTTGTCCGAGAGGTCTCCAATAACCCTCCCCGCGGATACCGAAAGGAATCCAAAGGAAACAATAAATACAGTGTTGTTGAGGAATGGAAAAGTACTGCAAGATCCGTTGGTAGCAGAAAAGAATGAGTTGACGGTAAATCAAGTTCAGAATGAACTGAGGGCAGAGCAAGAGGATGATCTGAAGGAGAAGAATAAGTTTGACGTTCCAACAAGGAAGAAGAAAGACAAACAAAGAATGAATGAGGAGACTGAGGAGAGAAAATACGTGCCTGTTCTTCCCTTCCCCTGGAAGAAAATAAGAGAAAAGCTGGACAAACAATTCGGGCGCTTTCTAGAATAGCTCAAGCAGGTGCATGTGAATATACCATTCATAGAGGTGCTTTCACAGATGCCAACTTATGTTAAATTTTTTAAGGAGATATTTTCCAAAAAGCGGAAAGTGGAAGAGACAGCGGTTGTCAAGCTCACAGAGCATTGTAGTGTCATTCTGCAAAATAAGCTCCCTTTAAAAGGTGTAGATCTAGGGATTTTTACTATACTTTGCTCTTTGGGAAGTACTAAGTTTAAGAAATCTTTGTGTGATTCAGGTGCTTCCATTAATCTTAAGCCTTTGTCTATTTTCAAGAAATTGGAGGGAGAGATTGGAGAAATCAGGTCGATACCTGTGTCCTTGCAGCTGGCGGATCAGACCATAATCATACCTGAAGGAATAGTGGAGGATGTGCTAGTTCGGATGGATAAAATTGTGTTTCCTGTGGACTTCATTATGATGAACATGGAGGAGAATAGGGAGGTCCCTCTGATTCTAGGGAGACCCTTCTTGGCTACTGGCAGAGCGATTCTGGTTATTCAGGAAAGACAGCTCATGCTCAGAGTGGGGGAGGAAAGGCCGATATTCAAGATGGAAGGAGAAGGGGGGCCCTAAATGAGCAACTTGGATAGAGTCAAATGAATAAGTGTGGGGTTTACCCAAAGAAGGCCGAAAATAAGCTCTCAGCATGGATGTGTGCACTGGGTCGGGCGTGCAAAGGAGATCCTGACTTTGATTGTGACCCCGACTAAATAAATCATGGAAGTTTCCTCTACCTCTTGCTTTTTATTTGTGTGTAATGGGGACATGAAATAATTTAAAGTGTGGGGTGTGGGGGATATAAATATGTATATGTGTGTTTGTTTTTATTTCTTTTGATTGAAGAAAAAAATGACTTTTCTCGACGATGGATTTCCTCGGCTGTCTTCTTGAGGGATTAAAGTCAAAGAAAAAATTTTTAGGCGTTTATTTTTGTTTTATTTTCTTAGGTAATGTAACAGTTCGCCCTTGGTTATTCTTTATTTCGCGATTCTTTTTCAAGGGTTTTGTTTGAACCGGGTGTAGGTAGTTTTTTCTTTTATTAGGAATAGTGAAGTCTTGTGCTATGTATTAAATAAAGCAATTTTTCTTGACTTTGTTGTGCTTTGAGAGTAGTGAATGCCTCAGCTGTGATGCCTAGGCTTAATTCTTGACTCATGGATAGGTACCTTAAATTGTTTGATTGTGATTCTGCTTAACTGCTTTGACTAGAGAGTTAGGATAGATTCGGTCTTAAGTGAGTTATGTGCCATGTGTGTGCGAGGTTGCTGGTGATATTCTATGCATGTCAGTTGATGTCTAGAACTTATCTCGTGTGTTTGCAAAGCGAAATAGTAGTCTTGTTCAGTCTAGGAAGTTATATAAGAATTTCTTTATTGATCCAATTGTATGCTTTTACCCTCATAATTAATGGATATCTTAGTTAGCCACATTGAGCTTGTATTCCTATTTCTTTGAAAACCACACTACAAGCTTGACCCCTTTTATTTGAATTGTCTGTCTGTTTGAACCTTTTACCTCTCGTGAGTACTTGAATTTGTATGAGCTTGTAAAAGCTAAGTGGAGGTATGGTCAGGTTTTTGAGTGGAACTAATGAAAAAGGAGAAATGTGCATTGTTTGAAAAATTATGAGAATCGCATGTAAGGAATTGGAGGAAAAAAAACAGGAAGAAAAATCAATCAAAACTTTGAAAATAAGAAGAAAAAAAGAGTGTGTATGTGGAAGAGAAGAGAAAAATTGATCCCTTTCTATTAGTAGTTCTCCTCTTGTTTGTGCTTAAAGATATGGGGAGCTTAATGTTGTGAAGGTTGGAGTTAGGTTCAAAATAAGTGTGGGGTTTAAATGATGAAATTGTATATATTAAAGTGCTCAGGGAGGTGTAGTAACTATATCCAAATATATTATACCCGTCCCGCAGCCTACATTACAACCAATTAAAGTCCTACTTGATCCTTGACTGAATGAGCTAAATTAGTAGAATATTACACTAAGGGCAAGCATATGGTACGTCTTTTGTGGCGCATGAATTTTATTTCTGAGAGTGAGTTAATTCTGTGTATCAAAGTTCCTATTTGTTCATAAATTTTATTGTGTGCGGAACTACTCTCTATTATTTATGTGAGGGCACATGATTTGTGAAAGTAGGTAAAATCTTTTACCTATGTGTTAGAGTAAGTGAGCAGGTTGTGAAAAATGTGTGGTACTTTTGAGTCGAGTCTTGAGGCCAGGATGTTATAATTTGGTGCTTAATCTGCTTTAAATATTCTTGGCATGATGAGTTAGGGAAGTTGTCTGATAAAAAGGTCGTCCCTATGTGAAGTGTAGTTTGATTGCTCGAGAACGAGCAATATTTTAAGTGTGGGTTATTGATGGTAAGCTAGAATACCGTGTTTTAGTTGTGGTTTGCACTCCAATTACTGCATTTTACTTGTGTTTGAGCTTAAATATTAGTGTATTGCACTTATTATGTGTTTTATGCCTTGCAGGAAATCATTCCGAGCTATTAAGATAATTTGGAGCTAATTTGAATAAGTTGGACCTTTGAAGTCTGAGTAAAAGCCCAAAAAATTAAGTCGGGATCACGTTCGGGGTCGAGGACAAGTCTGGATGTCAAAAAGTGTGAAAACAAAATTACTCTCAGAAAATTGTACTACCGCCCCCATGCGTAGCCTGGTGTCATTTCCACGTTTCGACTCCTCCAGCCAACTAAAGGGCATATTTGTCTTTAAATAGTTAATCCTCCAATTTCTAATTATGTGTATTCTTATTTCATATTATATCTCATATAAAATAAGACATAGATTCTCGCACAATTTAATATGAATATTATTCAATACCGCCAACCAAACTCTTGATTAATTATGCATTGATTATATTTTTCTATGTTGTTAACAAATACTGTATTTATTATCTTATGTGAAATCTTATGCTGAGTTAATTCTTGTAATATCCTAACCAAACGATCATTTAATGCCTTAAATGGTTTTTTATTGCCATCATAATTAGAAGTAATTAAAATCGATCAAATATAGAATGGTTAATGTTGAATAATAGAACATGTTTTTTTTCTTCAGAAAAAGTACTTCAATTGATAATACTATGTTTCTATAGTAAGTTCTACTTGGTGGTGGTCAGACCGATTATGTTGTATGGGGTTGAGTATTGGCCAGTCAAAAGCTCTCATATTCAAAAGATGAAAGTAGCATAAATGAGGATGTTGAGATAAATATACTGGCATACCAGGTTAGATAATATTAAGAATGGAGTTATTTGGGGGATAAAGTGGATGGGTGTCACGGCTCAAAATTTAACTAGTCGTGATGGCATCAAACCTAACCCGCTAGGTAAGCCAATTAACAATAAATCAAAATATAATGATAATTATAAGAGTCAAAAAGAAAATAACTAAATTTTATACAACTCCCTAAGGACTGGTAGTACAAATCGTGTGTTTCAAAAACTTAGAGTTTACAAAACTGGTATGAAATAAATATGTCATCTATTCGAAACGTACATATACAGATTTTTAAATCTAAAGCTACCAAGAACAAGAGGCAGCTATAACCGGAACCCAGGTTCATCTTCAATGCCAGCTCCCGCCATACACAGCAATATCAACTCCAAAATCTGCACGCAAGGTGCAGAAGTGTAGTATGAGTACAACCGACCCCATGTACTCAATAAGTAACAAACCTAACCTTAGGTTTAAAGCAGTGACAAGCTTAGACACGATCAAAGTCCAACACCAATAGCCAAGAACAACTCATAACAATATAATAAAAGCAGTAGAAGAAATAACTCAAAGATTGATGCTCAGCTCGTTCAAAGTTACGAAAAATAGGCATGTTTTTCATGTATAACAGTAAAACCAAAATCTTTCACCGAAATCACCCAAAATATGACTAAATCGAAAAAAATGTGATTTTTCCAAAAACTTTCAACAATAAATAAGATGTTTCATTATCAGATAGCATAAGAAAATTACCTTTCTATGCCTACATGTCAATGTGCGCGTGAAATCATGAATGTCACACAACCGTGTAGCATGAGGAAATACATCTCTATGTATGTATGTCAAGTATGCATGTCAAATACAATGCATCATAGTGACGAACTCACGTACTCACAATCTTAGAGTACTCAATCTCACTGGCTTGCACTCCCACTCATCACGCTCAATAACTCAGCACACAGTCACTCAGCACTGTACGGTACTTGCTACGGCGCACCACCCGATCCCATCATGAGTCAATAAAACCTGTGCTCATTGCTGGTATGTCAGACTCCGGAGGGGCGGATCCTGTCCAACTGCTAATAAAATTTATTGCGGTGCGCAACCCGATCCAATCATGAATATATAATACCTGATGTGGCATGCAACCCGATCCCATCAAAGCCGACTGCGGTGTGCAGTCCGATAGCATCATGAATCAATAAAACCTGTTGTGGTGTGCAGCCCGATCCCATCAATATCACTCACAATCCGACCCTCAGGCCCAAACTCAGTCATCAACCTCTCCAGTCTCTCGGGCTCACAAATCACATGCTAATCATCCCAATAATGATAACAAGAGGATGTGACAACAAATGATAATAGAGACAAAGATATGATTTGAAAATGAATGAATATAACTAAGTATGTAAATGCGATTTAAATAAATAACTCAACAGTAGAAATGACCTCAGTGGGTCCCAACAGAATAAGCATATAGCCTATGTGGGCACGTGATTTTTTCCCTATATGAAATACTCCTATAAAATTCAAGAAAATAGGTTGTTTCCAGTTATTTGCCATTTTGTACGAATTTTGTAGGATTTTGTTATTTGTTTGCATTTTTGTGCACATTTAATTTTCATTAAAAATCTTGAAAATACCAAAAATACCATGCTTTGCATTTATTTTTATTTTTTTTACATTTTTAAGGTTAATTAGTTAATTATTTGTTTTATCAAAAAATAAAAATCACAAAAAATGGTTTATTTTTGCATTTTTAGCTTTAATTTTAGAATAGTAGTTTTTCTCTTTTAATTTAGGATCATGAAATTTTTATAATTTTAGGAAATTGGTTAGTTTATAATCTAGATCAATTTAGGATTTTAATTTAGAAAAAAAAAGAAAGGGAAATAAAAGAGAATTGGATAAAAAGGAAGGTTTGTTTTAATTTTATTGGGACAAAGCCCAAACATTTCTACCTAAACCCGCCCCAAATTCAGCCCAAGAACCAATTACCCGGTCCAGCCCCAGCCTTACTCAAAACGACCCTGTTTTCCCCGAGTTAAATCCCAATCGTTGATCTCCTTTGATCAAACGGTTGGGAACTCACTTCCCACTAACTATAAAATTGTCCTAACATAGACTCCCCCCATCGAACCCCCTCAGTTCCCATCTCCGTCTCTCAAACTCAGAAACCCTGGAGACCTTAGCCGCCCCTAAATTCCCTCACCGTCTTCGCTATCGACCACCTGCCGGAAATCGCCCATGGCGGTGACGACATCCCAAACACCACCAATTTAACACCCCAGAACCCCCATCATCTCCTTATTCCAAATCTCTAACTCGTTTCTCTCAAATCATCACCAGAAACCTCGAATTTCAAATTCGAGTTTCATGCCCAAAAACCCTAACTTCTCCAAACCGCCCCAAAATGTAACCTTGACACCACCGTTCCCTCCCCGTTCTAAATCCCCAAATACTTTCACCCAAATCCCACCAGTTTCAAATCTGGTGACATGCAAACCCTAAATCTTAGCTTCCAAGGCGATTTAAGACGGAAATGGGTGTTAATCGTCTGTTCTCAACGGGAACAGTCGCTTGACACCTATTTTTGATTTAAATCGGAGAAGGTCGGGTCCTGCCGGAGCCACTGTTCGTTCATGCAGTAGGTATATCCATCCTTCTTTCCTCTTTCTATTTCCTTATCATTCTTTTCTTCTTTAGCTTCTTCTCTTTTGCATCACTTTGTTTTCTTCTACCTTTTTCTGTTTTCTTGACCGGAAAAATGAAGAGGTTTAGTTAGCCATAATCTTGGGTTGTTAGGTTTTCATTTCTTTTCTTCTTTCTTGATTCTGCCCACTTAGTCAGTAGTTTTGGGGTCTGTTAATTTGGTTTAATACGCGTCTAATTAGTTTAATTGTGAAATAAGCATGTTTATTGTGGTAGTTTAGCTTTCCTTTTGTTGTTATGATTTCTTGACCTAATAATGTTGGTTTGTTCAATGGTTTCAATTCTTAGAAACTAGTTCATTATTGATTAATTCTGGATTTATGGTAGTATTAGGTTTAAATATCTCTGTTTTTGCCTCATTCCTGACTTCAATTCATGGTAAGAGAGTCTAGGTTTAGTTAAAGGTTTTAGGGTTGGTGCCATTTGATATTTATTTCTGTTTGGTTCTGGTTTGGTGTTGTTTGCCGTGGTTTATAATTGTTAGAAACTCTTAGCGGGTTAATTGAACAATTAAAACTTAGGGGTTATGTTGAAAAATGAAATAGGGATTTTTTCAAGTAATTTCTGCATTTAGAAGCTTCCGGAATAGGGGGCAGTTGTCCCTATTTGGTTAGCACAAATATGCTGAGCCAATAAGGGACAGCCACATGTCACAGTTGGTTAGAAAAGATGACTTTTCAGGCTGAGAAAATATTTCCCTGATTTGTTTTGAGCACATGGCCATTCAGGCCTATAAGTAGTGCCCTTCCTTTTACTCTCACAGACAGACTTTGAGCATCATTTTCTGCACTAAAATTCTGAAAACATATTAGAAATCTCGACCCTAGATAAAAATCCCCAAAAGTTCCTGCACTATTTTAAGTCTTCTTCTGATTTTCACAAAAAATATTAGAAGGACTTCTTTGAAATTCCTGGGTTTGATCAAGGTTGAAACATGGTTTAAGTGGTAGAAGCTGTGTTTGTTGCTGCTGGATTTCTAGTTGCTTTCATTTCTGCTGACTTCGGGGTTCTTTTCTTCTATTTGATGTATTCAGGTATTCCTCATGAGCTTTGAAATGCAAAAGTGAATAACAATATGCTTGGTTTGAAGTTGAAAATTCCAGAATTTATTTGGATTAATGTCTTCTTTGTTTCCTTCTTCTGTTTGTAGTTTTCTTGCCATCTGTTTAGGTTTGCTTAGAATGATGTTTTAGTTTATAGTTCAGTCGCATTGTTAAGCATGAAAGATAGATTTGTTTAGTTGTTTCATATGGGTCAGAACAGTTTGTTATACCTAGGGTTGTAATCATTTGGGACTTTCTTAAAGTTTGTAGGAGATATGTTCATATGTTTGGTTGTTAGGCATGATATTAGTCCATGAATAAACTTCAAAACTGATTCCCTATTGATCAATAGCTATCGCATGCTTACTAAAACTTTTTTACATGTAACAATAAAATTAATGAGTAGTTTACAATTCCAGATGTATCCCTCTAATATTAATAGATAAAATCATGAGTCAAAAGTGTGTGAAAAGGTCGTTTAAGTGTTATGCTTTCCAGAGTTTTGCATATTATGTTGTGGTATGGGGAGGTTAGTTGGGCCTCATTAGGGCCTATATGTTTTGAAGTATCCTGGGCTGTATGTGATTAAAGAGATTCGAGTCTCAATTGGGCCTAGTGCTAGCCCATCGGAGACATCCCGGTCGAAGTTCCATCTTTGGGAACTCTTCTATCACAATTTAAATTCTGTTTTGAGTTTGATTCAAGATTTAAATCAATTTCATTGATGAGTTTCGTTAAGTATGCTTCTAATCTGGTTAGAACGGGCCTTAA
Source organism: Nicotiana attenuata (assembly GCF_001879085.1). Taxonomy (NCBI): domain Eukaryota; kingdom Viridiplantae; phylum Streptophyta; class Magnoliopsida; order Solanales; family Solanaceae; genus Nicotiana; species Nicotiana attenuata. The sequence continues at coordinate 52,099,622 of NC_031995.1, forward strand.
ATGTTGGGAATTTATTTTAAAAGAGCTGGGCTCAATGCTACCCCAATCGTAGCAGCCAAATCAATTAGGATGTATTCTCCCCTCCATCGGTTTTCTTGGGCTTGGTTTCAGCCCAATTCCCAGCATGGACCCTAAACCTTCTTGATAATAATTGTGCATTTTTGCAAGTATGAATACCCTTAGGCCTAATTAACAACAAGAACAACAACAACAACCCAGTATAATCTCACTTAGTGGGGTCTGGGGAGGGTAGTGTGTACGCAGACCTTACCACTACCATAGGTAGAGAGGTTGTTTCCAAATAGACCCTCGGCGTCCTTACCTCCAAGAACTTCCCACCTTGCTCGTAGGGAGACTCGAACTCACAACCTCTTGGTTGGAAGTGGAGGTTGCTTACCATCAGAGCAACCCAGTATAATCCCACTTAGGCCTTATTAAGTATTTCTTAAAAATGGGGTGAGGTATGCCATCTTAATTAAATCGCCTATAGCCCTCACAAATATTATAACTAGATATTAAAAAATGAGTATTCGTAGAAAAGCCTTTAGGCGCGTTTAAAATACTATTTTGATTGTGTACACGTTCGCTTGACATAATTAAGATTCTAAAAACCAATTCGGAGTATGCGTTCGCACAACTTCGACCAAACTTTCTCAATAATAATAAAATTGTTATTAATATAGTCCGCTTTAATTAAATATAGTTCTTTAAAAATAGACCGGGGTGTGCCATCCATAGTTAAATCGCTATGGCCCTCTTGTTAAGTGTTGTAAAAATGATATTCGTAGTTTGCTTTAGGCGCGTTTAATATACCATCGTGGTTGTGTACACGTTCGCGTGACATAATTATGATTCTAAAAACAAAATCGGAGTATGCGTTCGTGCAACTTTGGCCAAACATTCTTAACAATAATAAGGCGTTATTAATTGTGGACACGTTCACGTGACATGATTTTTGACGTGCCAAACAAACGGGTACACGTGCGCGTGACCCGTTTTAAGATAATTTCTTAATTAAAAGAGGCAAATGCACATAGGTTCTAAAAATGAGTAATTAGACAATTTGATTAAGCCAAGTATGATCAAAGCGACCGTGCTAAAACCACAAAATTCGGGAATGCCTAACACCTTCTCCCGGGTTAACAGAATTCTTTACCCGGATTTCTATGTTCGCAGACAATAAATAAGAGTCAAACTTTCCTCGATTCAGGATTTTAAACCGGTGACTTATGACACCATAAATTCTTTCAAGTGGTGACTCTGATTTTAATAAATAATCCTATTTCGGTTATCACTTAAATTGGAAAACCTCCCTTACATCCCTTGCGGGGTAGTAAAAAAGGAGGTGTGACAGCTCTAGCGACTCTGCTAGGGACAAGAACCCCGACCTTCTGGTTCGGGATTCAATAATTCGAGCTTGTTAATATGATGTTTACTTAGATTCATTTATTGTTAATATTATTGTATTCTGTGAACCTTTTGCGCTAACTGCTGTCTATTTAACGCTTTGATATTATTTGAATTGTATATAACCGTATTCTTGCGCCATCCCTCTGAGTCTTCTAAAAATGGTGCACACGTTCGCGTGGCACACTTTTTCTGTAGAAGTTTTACCAAATAGAACGAGGCTGGGCTAGCAATAAGGCCGGGTGGACTTTAGTGCTCCTGGTACGTTGCCCCATCTTTGGCTCGAGTTGTCCGCTCGAGTAAGCCATGTGCATTTGACCTTGGGGACTCAACACAGGGGTTGGGTCCGTCTAGGACAGGTGTACCTAAAATAATAGACCATCCTGATGCATCCTATGTGCTATGTAAACATTTATTTGTTTCGGCTTGCATGTCGACCGGCTAGGAAAAGTAAGTCAAGAGAAAAACCAAGAGTGATGTAAGGAAGAAATAAAGCCCGGTTCTGAAAAATCCCCGATATCTGGAAATGTCCTGAAACTCTGCCGAAAATTTTCAAAAACAAAAGAGGAAAAGAAAAAAAGTCATTTCAAAATAAGTCAATAATGTGTCCTTTTCAAATGTGTCAAAACTGACCGAGCTACGCAGGTCTGATTCTCACCGGATGTGGGATACGTAGGCAACCTACATAAGGTTCGGCCTTATTTTTCGAAAAAAAGAGAAAAAGAGTAAATGGTCAAATAAATGTAGTTTAGGGTTTTGGTCAAAAGAATAAACCGATCCAGCTTCGGTTATGTCTTAAGCCGTTCTTTCCGGGATAGCCTTAGAGTATCTTCAGTTGTCGAAGGGCTATTTTCATAAAGAACGGATAAGTCTACCGGTAAAGTGTCATTTTTCCATAAAGTAATTCTCCCCGGCCTCAAAACAACCACTTTTGCTAAGAGTAGCATAGAGGGGAGGGGGTCATGGTCCATTGATTTTTTTTTTTAGAAACTAAAAAACCTATTTTACAAAAAGTTCACTTGAGTCAAACCTAATCTTAACCTTCCACAGGTACAAATGAACATTGTCCAGAATCCGTCAGAGTTGGTCATAGAACAGGCTCAACTACAGCTGCATATGTGGTGGAATGATCTAGATGAAGATTGTCGGGATTGGGTGAAAGAGCAGTTGGGTGCCCTTATAAACATTCTAGAAATCAAACCACGGGAAGATCTAATCAAGGCTTTGGTAACTTTTTGGGACCCCGTCCACAATGTTTTTCGTTTCTCGGATTTTGAGATCACCCCTACTCTGGAGGAGATGGCCGGGTATATTGAGTTTGGCCGGGACTTGAGGAAACAACAACTTATATTCCTTCTGTGCACAAGTTCTTTGACCTCCTGAATATCAATAAGCAAATGAAGAAGGCCCATGTAAACAAAGGATGTTGTTCTTTCTACTTCTTGTACTTCAGGTTCAGGCACTCAGCTGGGTTCGAAATGCATGAAAAGGGTTTGAACAACAAACAAGATAAGGGCATCTGGCAAATTCATTGTCGGTTCGCTTTCATTGTCGGTTCGCTTTCATTGTGGCATTTTTGGGGATTATGGTCTTTCCATATGCAAAGGGGACAGTGGATATCCGTATGGCCAGAATTGCACAAATCCTCACTACTAAGAAAGATCATACACTTGCTCCGCTAGTGTTGGCAGACATTTATCGAGCATTGACATTGTGCAAGGCGGGGGCTCAATTCTTTGAAGGTTACAATATTCTTCTACAAATGTGGTTGATCGAGCATCTCCGCCATCACCCAAAATTCATGAGCTATGGTTCAAGCACAGATAACTTCATCAAGAGTGACGAGGAAAGGGTGAAAGACTACAATGCTCCCGAAGGGCTTGAAGCCTGGGTCTCCCACTTGAAAGTTCTAAAAGCAAGTCAGGTCGAGTGGACTATAGGATGGCTCCCGATGACATAAGTCATACACATGACGGCTACCAAGGGTTACCTAATGTTGATGGGTTTGAGGAGTGTCCAGCCATATGTACCGCAGAGGGTCTAAAGACAGTTAGGAAGATATCAGGTGGTGTCAGAAGATGAAGATCTAACCACCCAGGTCATTGAGCTATATACCGAAGCTGCATTGCCCGAAACCTTAGTTCAACAGGATTGGAATGGTTGCCAGTATCTGAAAAATGGCACCCAGGTACCAGATGTTGCAAAGGGGGAAGTGGATCCAGATTACGTTGCATGGTTTGAGAAAAGGTCTTGTGCAAACAATGAGCTAGAGCCTAAGCCCGAGCTCGAGCCCGAGAGGCCTGCCAAGAGACCTCATGTTCAAGCTTTTGATGATAAAGTCCAAGAAAGGTTGGCATGGGGAGAAAAGGAGAAAAAATATCAAGCCGTCATTCACACCTTGGAAGAGAAATTGATAAACATGGAATTCAATAATGATCTCCGGGCGCAAGAAGCTGAAGGTGAGAGAAGAAGGTTGGCCCAAGAAAATAAAGCTCTCCGAGCCCAAGTTCGAAAGATGAGAATAGCAACTGAGAACCCAGGCAGAAGCAGAAAATATGAAAAGCTCATCTATAGCCTTACGCAAAAAGTACGTGACTATGAGGATGACTTGCAAAAGACTGAAGCTGAACTAGCAAAGGCCCGAGCCAAGCTAGCTAAGAATGTAGAGGGACGGGCAAGTTTCGTTCGACAATTGAAAGAGAAGTACGACAAAGGAATGGTGGGTCTAAAGAAAAAGGTCAATGTCCTTGAGAACGAAATGACCAAGCAGGCAAGAGACTTCAAAGCAGAAAGGGAGCACTGCTATGCCATGATGTCGCAGCTAGAAAAAGACCTGCAGCAGCTTCAACAGCAAAATCATACAGCCGAATAAGTTTTGGGTGCTAGATCTCAACAGATTGGACGGTTGATACAAGAGAAGGGTATCATCAGGGAAAGGGTTAGGAGGATTGCGGACTACATTGTGATGAAGTGCAACGAGTGCGAAGATATGACCCGGTCCATGTTCTTCGCTTCAGTTATGATTTTTGTCCGATAGATCATGGATGACCTGTTTTGTCTTCAAGAAGATATGACGCATAGGCCCGCAGCAAGGCTAAATGGAGCAACAGTGGAAGCACTTATGTATTCTTGATTTTATCTTTCGAGTATGTATTGCAATTTATTTTAGAGTCTGTTAGTTCATTTCGAGTCTTGTTTTAAGTTTTAGAAAATGTTTAAGTCTGTAGGGTGGAGTCATTGTAATAGGAAAAACCCATAATGTTTTATTTTATAAAATTTGAAAAAATAAAAAAAGCGTCTTTCTCTCCTGAACTACGTAATGATCTGATTCATGCAGCGCCATGATATGTAGGCAATCCCCATAGGATTCGATCATAACCATAAAATAAAAAAAAAGAGGAAAAAGAGGAGAGAAAGAAAATAAAGAAAATCGAGTGGAAAGAAATAATGGCAAAACAAGAGAGAAAAAACGAGTGCAAAATAAAAGGGAGGCAACAAAAACAAGTGGAAAAGGGCAATAGTGATTAAAGAGGGTTTGGAGTGAAAAGATAAAAGAGAAAAGAGAGAGAAGAGAAAGCACAAAATGCGAAGAGTTAGTTAAAAGCCGGGATGAAGCATGCAACCATTCAAATACACGATAGAAGCTTTAACTGTCTAGGTGCATTGCATCCCAAATGTGCGGTTGCCTATCTGTTAAATCTTGAGTACAGGAAGGTGGTTAGTTTGTTTGGCATTCTGGCAACCCATCCGTACAACACCAGGTCTAAAAACAAGTTGATCATGGCTGGCCAAGAACTGGACGCAAGTATTATTGATCCACCGAGAGAGGTGGAGGAGTCTGAGGTTGGTCTAAAAGAGGAGTTACATAAGTTGAAACACCAAATGATAGAGATGTACCAGGCACGGATGAAAGGGCATCCCCCACCATCATTACCCCGCCAACCCTGCTTTTATCCCACCGCTAGCTCAGTCCCAAGAACCTCCCACTACAGATTCATCCCCACAACATGCACCAAACTTCACCCCTTACCACCACTATCATGGCACCACTTCCCAAACCATACAAGCTCCACCAGCCAAAACAACCCCATACCCCCCTCCACCAGCTACCCATATTTTTGTAGCACCTCCACCAGCTACACTTCATCGATCTTCTAGTGAGCCATTATTCCAGACCCAAGATAATTAGTACTATCCCCCAGAGCCTACTTTCAAGGCCCCAGATCATTACTCCTACACTCCTCATTTCGACCTCTCTGTTGAGACTGAGAAACCACCTAAAACCCCGAAACAGGAGGAGATATTTAGGAAGGCGAGAAGCCTAGAACAATCGCTCAGAAACATGAAAGGGTTGGGAGGTCAAGTAAGTGTAGCCTACAAAGATCTGTCTTTGTTCCCTGACGTACAGCTATATGTTGGGTTCAAAATGCCCAAATTTGATTTGTATGACGGGCACAGAGACTCTGTGGCCCACTTAAGGGGATTCTATAGTAAAATGAGAGGAGCCGGCGGGAAGGATGAGCTGTTAATGGCATATTTTAGCCAGAGTCTGAGTGGCGCAGCATTGGAGTGGTACACTCATCAAGATCACAACAGATGGTATACCTGGGATGATTTGGCCCAAGCATTCGCTCGTCATTTCCAATACAACATCGAGATTGTTCCAGATCATTTGTCTTTGACTAAGATTGAGAAGAAGCCTAGTGAAAGTTTCAGGGAATACGGTTTCCGCTGGAGAGAACAAGCAGCAAGGGTTAACCCTCCAATGGAGGAGAACGAAATGGTGGAATACTTTCTTCAGGCTTTGGAGCCTACTTACTTTGGTCATCTGATCTCGGCCATAGGTAAGTCTTTCAATGAAGTAGTAAAAATGGGAGGAATGGTAGAGGAAGGGCTCAAATCAAGCAAGATCATGAGCTACTCTGCCATCAAAGCAACTACGCAGGCAATCCAAATGACACCGGAGGCGTGCTTGGTAAAAAGAAGAAAAAGGATGTCGCTATGGTCGTTTCAAGATCATGGCACGGACCAGGAGATTCTCCTACCCACTACACCCAACCTCGACCCTAGCTTCAAGCCTATATTCCAACTCCATATAGTCCACCCCAGCACTAGTTCCCACCACCAGAGCCTCAATACTCAGTCAGGCTACCCCAATATCATGTCCATCATGCACAGTCATATGCTCAACCCCCTCCTTACCCGCAATGGCGTGCACCAGCTCCACGAAACCCTTACCCACCACCACAAACATACCGAAACCCTACTGGTCCAAATTTTCGAGCCAAGCCAGAATTCAGGAATGAAAGGTTGCAGCGGAAGAAAACTTTCACCCCACTTGGGGAATCTTATACCAACCTATTTCAAAGGTTGAGGCAGTTGGATGTTCTGAGGCCAATTGAGTCAAAACTACCAAACCCCCCTCCAAAGAACCTAGATTATTCTCTTAGATGTGCGTACTGTTCTGATACTCCGGGGCACGACACAGTAAAGTGTTGGCACTTGAAGAACGCCATCCGAGAGCTCATTGCAGGACCATGCTGAAATGCACATGATTGAGATAGTGCACAAAGATGGGAAGCCCAAGAAGCCTTCATAATCTGTCATGATAATCCGGTCTAGTGAAAGTAAGTCGGTCGAGGACCCGGTTGTCACAAAAGCAACCTCTTTGATAGCTGAAGGATCGGCGGACAAGTTGAGCATGCCAAATAATAAGCCAGTTGTGGTAGTTGAAAAGAGGTCCCCAAGTGATGTTATAGCAAAGCAAGAAAAGCCAAAGGTGATCGTGCCGGGGGTCGCAAGTAAACCGGTCATAATTATGGAGGGTGCTCGCACGGACCCTATAATTATCAAACCTTTAACCCAGCTGTCGGTAGCTAACACCAAGGCTGTCCTATGGAACTATGAGCGAGTGACAATGACCTATAAGGAAAGGAAGTGAAAGAGGAAGTTAACGAGGTCCAAGGATTAACTCATTCGGGGAGATGCTTTGCCCCGGAAGAGTTAAGGAAAGCTAAAACACTTAGAGACAATCTAGTTCTAGTGAAGAAACCGGTCACTGAAGAAGAGGTGGAGGAGTTTTTGAGAAAAATGAAGGTACAAGATTACTCCATCATAGAACAGTTGAGAAAGACTCCTGCTCAGATTTCCCCGTTATCATTGATGATCCATTCAGATGGCATCGCCGCGCCCTGATGAAGCTGAACGAAGCTCATGTCCCCGACAAAATCACTGTGAACCATCTGGAGAAGATTTCCAATAAGATATTTGAGTCTAACCGGATCACATTCTCTGATGATGATTTGCCTCTGGAGGGTACGAAACACAATCGAGCCCTCTATCTCATAGTGAAATGCGAAGAGTCTGTGGTCATAAGGGTGTTACTTCACAATGGTTCCAGTGCAAACATCTGCCCTCTCTCTACTCTGAACAAGTTAAAAGTTGATGATGAGAGGATTCACAAGAACAACATATGCGTCCGAGGTTTTGACGGAGGGGGAAAAGACTCTGTTGGCGACATCACGCTCGAGTTAACTATAGGACCAGTCGAATTCACCATGGAGTTCCAGGTACTGGATATGGTTGTTTCTTACAATTTGCTATTGGGTAGGCCTTGGAAACATGTTGCTAAGGTGGTTCCGTCCTCTTTACATGAGATGGTAAAGTTCAAATGGGATTGACAAGAAATCGTCGTGCATGGCGATGAGAATTTATGTGCTTTCAATGATACCTCCATCCTATTTATTGAAGCTGAAGAGGATAAGGGCAGTGGGTCTATCAAGTGTCCGAAGCGGTGTTAGTTGAAAAGGTTCTGGAAGGGGAATACATCCCGGGTCCAAAGTTAGCTTCTGCAATCGTCATGGTAGCAACCGAGATGTTGAAAAATAATTTTATGCCGGGCAAGGGTCTGGGTGAATCTCTGCAAGGTATCATACAACTAGTGTCCTTGCGTGAAAATCTGGGCACATTTGGTCTGGGGTTCAAGCCTACAGGGGATGATGTGAAGAAGGCTCGAAAGTTGAAAAAGAAGGCATGGTCGCTCCCTAAGCCAGTCCCACGTCTCTCCAGGTCTTTCATCAAGGCAGGGGTTGTGAAGCATCCAGTGACAACAGTTCCAAGGCCTGTGGTTGATTTTGATGAGGAATTGGTTAAAAGGTTCCAGAGTTTGTTTGATGAAGTGAACATGGTAGAAACTAGGGAAGGTTCCAGCAAAGCGGATGTGCAGTTTGTTGGGCCGAAAGTGAAGATTAACAATTGGGATGCCACTCCTCTCCCTACCCAGAAGGAGTTTTAGTAGTTTGCTTTGTTTTCCTTTCAGTTTATCTGGATTATTCCAGGGTTGTAATTCAGATTTTATTTCCGTCTGTTGATGTACAAACCCTTCTATCCTTTAATTTATTGAAATGCGATTTCCCTTTTCCATTACTCCTGATAGTGTCATTTTCTTTTCTTTCTTTGTACAGTTCTTTTTATGCTGGTTTCAATGACATGATATGCATGAGGAATCTTCAGCCAAGTCATAAAAGTCAATCTCACTCTGAAATAATAATCCAAGAAATAGAGTGTGATGATGAAATAGAATATGATGAAGATGAAGCATTTGAAGAAATTAGTAAAGAGCTAAGTCACTTTGAAGAGAAACCCAAGCCTAATTTGAATGAAATTGAGGCAATCAATTTAGGGGATCCAGATAATATCAGGGAAACCAAGATAAGTGTACACTTGGAACCACAAATCAGGGAAGAAATAATCAAAGCAATGTTTGAATATAAAGATATTTTTGCATGGTCATATGACGACATGCCGGGTCTGACTACTGACTTGGTGGTTCTCAAATTGCCCACTGACCCGACATTCCCTCCCATCAAGCAGAAGTTAAGGAATTTCAAAACTGACATGAGTGTGAAGATCAAGGAAGAAATCACAAAGCAGTTGAACGCAAAGGTCATTCGAGTCACGCGATACCCCACTTGGTTAGCTAATGTTGTGCCAGTGCCAAAGAAGGACGGCAAGACCAGGGTGTGCGTCGATTACCGCGATCTCAACAAAGCAAGTCCAAAGGATAATTTTCCATTGCCAAATATCCACATTTTGATTGACAACTGTGCCAAGAATGAGATCGGTTCTTTTGTGGATTGCTATGCGGGATACCACTAGATTTTGATGGATGAAGAGGATGCAGAAAAGACAGCATTCATCACACCATGGGGAACTTATTGCTACCGGGTAATGCCATTTGGTTTGAAAAACGGTGGGGCAACTTACATGAGGGCAATGACTACTGCGTTCCATGACATGATACACAAGGAGATTGAGGTTTATGCAGATGATGTGATCGTAAAGTCAAAGCAACGGGCCGACCATGTCGGAGATTTGAGGAAGCTTTTCCAGAGGCTCCGCAGGTACAATCTTAAGCTTAACCCTGCCAAGTGCGCATTTGGTGTTCCATCCAGAAAACTATTGGGATTCATAGTCAGTCATCGAGGCATTAAGTTGGACCCGTCAAAGATCAAAGCTATCCAAGAATTGCCACCTCTAAGGAACAAGACTGAGGTGATGAGTCTGCTCGGGCGTTTAAAGTACATCAGCAGATTTATTGCTCAACTCACAACAACTTGTGAGCCCATCTTTAAGTTGTTGAAGAAGGATGCAGCAGTCAAATGGACTGATGAGTGCCAGGAGGCATTCGATAAGATCAAGGGGTACTTGTCAAACCCACCTGTGTTGGTCTCGCCGGAACCCGAGGGACCTTTAATTCTTTATTTGACAGTCTTGGACAATTTGTTTGGCTGTGTATTGGGTCAACATGACATCACTGGCAGGAAGGAGCAAGCCATCTATTATCTCAGCAAGAAGTTCACATCCTATAAGGTTAAGTACACTCCCCTTGAAAGGACATGTTGCGCCTGACTTGGGTGGCACAAAAGTTGAAGCATTATCTGTCGTCCTACACTACTTACCTCATTTCTCGTCTGGATCCTCTTAAGTATATATTTTAGAAGCCTATGTCCATAGGAAGACTTGCAAAGTGGCAGATTTTGCTCACAGAGTTTGACATCATCTATGTGACTCGGACCGCGATGAAAGCCCAAGCATTGGCCGATTAGTTGGTCGAGAACCCGGTAGATGAAGAGTATGAGCCATTGAGGACTTATTTTCCTGATGAAGAGGTGATGCATATTGACGAGGTAGAACAGGATGACAAGCCAGTTTGGAAACTTTTCTTTGATGGAGTCGCTAACATGAAATGTGTCAGAATAGAGGTCGTGCTTATTTCTGAAACAGGGTATCACTACCCTGTTACGGCTCAACTTTATTTCTATTGTACTAAAAACATGGCTGAGTACGAGGCATGCATTCTAGGTTTAAGGTTAGCGGTAGATATGGGAATCCAAGAAGTCTTGGTCTTGGGAGACTTGGACCTTTTGGTGCACCAGATTCAAGGAGAATGTGAGACTCGGGATTTAAAGCTCATACCGTATCGGTAATGTTTGCATGATCTTTGTCAACGATTTCGATCAATAGAATTTAGGCATATTCCAAGGATCCATAATGAGGTTGCCGATGCTTTGGCTACCTTGGCGTCAATGTTGCACCATCCAGACAAAACTTATGTTGACCCTCTGCACATTCAAGTTCGTGATCAGCATGCCTATTGTAATGTGGTTGAAGAAGAACTTGATGGTGAACCATGGTTCCATGATATCAGGTAATACATCAGGATGGGGGTATATCCGGTACAAGCCACAAGTGATCAAAAGAGAATAATTCAGCGATTGGCTAGTGGATTTTTCTTGAGCAGAGGAATTTTGTACAAAAGAACTCCAGATCTTGGGCTATTGAAGTGCATAGATGCTAAACACGACTATCATGACAGAAGTGCATTCCGAGGTTTGAGGGCCACATATGAGTGGGTATGTTCTGGCAAAGAAAATTCTTCGTCCAGGGTATTAGTGGCTCACCATGGAACGAGATTGAATTAGCTTTGTGTGCAATGTCATCAATGCCAGGTACACGGAGACTTGATTCGTTCTCCGCCATCTGAGTTGCATACAATGTCCGCACCGTGGCCCTTTGTTGCTTGGGGCATGGATTTCATTGGACCAATTGAGCCCGCTATATCAAACGGGCACAGGTTTATTCTGGTGGCCATCGATCATTTCACTAAGTGGGTTGAAGCTAAGACTTTCAAATCTGTGACCAAGAAGGCAGTGATCGATTTCGTTCATTCGAATATCATTTGTCGGTTCGGAACCCCAAAGGTGATCATCACAGATAATGGTGCTACTCTTAACAGTCATTTGATGAAAGAAGTATGTCAACAGTTTAAGATCATGCATCGAAATTCCACTCCGTATCGCCCCAAGGAAAATGGAGTTGTTGAGGCGGCTAACAAGAATATAAAGAAGATACTTTGGAAAATGGTGCAAGGTTCCAAGCAATGGCATGAAAAGTTGCCCTTTGCTTTGCTGGGTTATCGCATTACTGTTCGCACTTTAGTAGGTGCAACTCCTTATTTGTTGGTATATGGTACTGAAGCAGTGATACTCGCGGAAGTTGAAATTCCATCCCTTCGGATTGTTGCTGAAGCCGAAATTGATGATGATGAGTGGGTCAAAACACGTTTAAAGCAATTAAGTCTAATTGACAAGAAAAGACTGGCAGCAGTGTGTCATGGCCTGATGTATCAAAAACGAATGGCAAGAGCATACAACAAGAAGGTGTGTCCCCGAAAATTTGAAGTGGGTCAGCAAGTATTGAAACGCACCCTTTCATATCAGGCTGAAGCAAAAGGCAAGTTTGCCCCGAATTGGCAGGGGCCGTTTATTGTAACAAGAGTGTTGTCCAATGGTGCTTTATATTAAACAGATATAGAAGGCAAATGTGTAGATATGACTATCAATTCTGATGCAGACCGGCAAAAATGTTGCTAAATCATGGGGTAACACGTGTTCGGGGTATTAAATGCAAAGAGACGTGCGTCTTATCAAGCATCAAAAACTTTTCAGAAGTGTTCAGAAAATTTTTCCCCAAGAAAGGAATCTTCATCAACTTTCCAATAACACAAAGATGTGCCACCGAAAATCAGGGAGACTATCCGTATAGGGTGAAATCAATTTATATTAAATGCTCGAATGATGGCGTGACATGTGAAACTAGAGGCAGACGGAAGATGAATCAAATGGAAACCAAGACCGATGATAATGGCTTCGGATGGTACTGGGTAGACCTCGAAGGGAACACAATCAACAGAAGCAAATAAATATTTTCCACCGGTTGGCATTTAATAAGAAATATTCCTCAGTATTAAATATACGATCGTTATAGAGAATTTTGGTATCATGGCCTGCCGTTACATATTCATCCCCCATTTCTTGTTATTTTTAATCCTAGGATCTTGTTCCCAAGGTATAGCTATAAATAGTGGCTCCAACGATCATTGCAGGACACAAAATCTCATGACGAAACATATGCTACACATTATTCTCGGCTAAATAATACTTTATTTTCTGTCTAATATTGTTCTTATCATTTTCTTCGGAAGCCTTGCTCCCAGAACCAAGCTACCTGTTGTTTATTTCGATTTCAACGCTAAAGTCTTACATTTCATTTAATTTACTTATCATTTTGGGGTCAAATCAGTTTGCTTCTCTATAAACCACGTAACAAATTTAACTATACCGTTTTACGGGTAAACAAAAGGGTGCAATTACTAGTTGGTATGATATTCCTGGCAAAAAGAACGTTTCCTGTAGGAAGCTTATTACTCCATCTATTCTATTTACGAGAACCTATTACTATTAGGAGATATTATGTTTGATTTCTTTGGTTTGTCTAATTGTTGTTTGTACTTGGCATGTTTCGAGGATTGGAATGATGAAGGCATTTTATTCTGCTATCTAAATACTTTATCCTTTGTTACCCCTTTGAGCCTTATTTATTTTCTTTCATACCCCTCTTTTGGGATAAGTAGCAAAGTTCAAAAACACGGACACAAAAGGTAAATAAAGAAGAAAAAGAGGAAAAGAGAAGAGAAAAAGGGAAAGAAAAGAATGGAAAAGAGTGGAAAAAAGAGAGAAAAAAAAAGAAGAAAAAAAGAAGAAAAGAAAAGGAAAAAAGAGAGAAAGAAAAGAAAAAGAGAAAAGTAACAACAACAAAGCAATTCTTATGACATGAACTACGTTCGACTTGATTCCTTTAAAGGATACGTAGGCAGCCTCACGGTTCAATCCCATCAAAATAAAATTCAAAAGCCCCCAGGCAAAGAAACTAGGGCAGAAGTTATGATTTTGTAAAAGTTCTGATTTCAAAAGTTGTAATTGTGAACCCATTCAAGTTATTTTGAGCATTTATCCTTTCCTTCTAACCCCATCCAAAAGCCCACATTACGGTCCAAATAAATTCCTTCCTACCAATATTGGAGAGTGCCAAGTCGAGCGAGATAGAGGTATGATTCGCATCATGGGCAACACTCCGTGCTACACAAGGGAAAATGAATAAATGAGAAAGTCTTATTGGTGAAAACCCCCACGGGCACCCTAGGGCGACGGAAAGATGAGAGAAATCAAAATGAGAGAGTCTTATTGGTGAAAACCTTCACGGGCACCATAAGGTGACAGTGAGTTGAGAGATGAACAAATGAGAGAGGTTTGTTGGTGAAAACCCTTCAGGGCACCGCAAGCCGAACAAGGTCAGTGGCTTGGCAAAGAGATTGGGTTATGGAGATCCCGGGGCATAAAGTATGACAACTGAGAGGTGTTTAGTAGAGCAGGTTAGGCTGATTAATCCGAAATGCATGTCATGATCATTGGCGCCAGCTGGCCTTACTCATATAAGTCTCTTTTCCTTTTCTCCCTCAAACAGTATCCTGTTTCAAGTTTTCTTCTTTATTTCTTTACCCTCGAAGTCATTGCATTTCATTTCTTTTGGGTTTATTTCTCTAAGGCTTTTCCAATGTCATCCTTTTTTAAGCAAGTAAGAAAGGATTTTAAAGCTTACTACCAACTTCCAAATTGCACAAAGCAAAGTGCAGCCAAAACATATCGGAAATAGCATGATGCAAAGTGGAAAATAAGGTGTTAGTGAAAGTTCCATTGGTCGAGTGGTTTGGGAACTTTGTGGAAGATACAGAGGTTCAGGTAGGAAGGACAGAAAAGTAAAACAGCGGTTTGAGTGCAGAGCACTCGGGTCATTCAAGGTCCTGTGGTTGAAATTCAGTCAGAAAGGCAAACAATTCTTGGCCAGTTCAAGGCAGCCAGTCAGAACAAAGTACGGCAGTGAAAAGACCACCTTTAGCAAGAATGCCGCAAACTAACCACCACATTTTTAAAACTAATAAAATTTTCTTTGATTGAAACAGGGGCAGGAAATTTCGTTTATGCTGGAGGAAACCTCCGTGAAGAAAGCATGTACCGGACTGGTTCGACCGTAAATCTTAGGGACCCTCCTGGATAATGGGATATAATTTGAATTTTTTCAGGGCCCTCTTGGATAATGGGATTCAATTTTTAAAAAGTTCTCAGGACCCTCCTGGATAATGGGACTTAGTTGAACTTCAAGAACTTTATAGATAACAAGATTTAGCATAAGCCCTACCCTTAGGAAATATAAGTTGGCTTTAAAGCTTTCACTATTAAGATGAGATTCAATCTGAAATTTTCAGGACCCTCCTGGATAATGGGACCTAGATTTTAAATTCTTAGAGATTTTGGGTAACATGATTCGATTGACACTCACAGATGTGCCCAGATACCAAACTGGGGCAGAAAAGTTTCTTGTTTTTTCTGTTTTGTTGTAATCAGGCGCCCACCTGGAAAATAAGGGAATACAATTCATGTTTTGGCAATCAAGTGCCCACCCGGAGAACAAGGGAATACAACTCAAGTTTTGGCAATCAGGCGCCCACCTGGAGAACAAGGGAATACAGTTCAAGTTTTGGCAATCAGGCGCCCACCTGGAGAACAAGGGAATACAGTTCAAGTTTTGGCAATCAGGCGCCCACCTAGATAACAAGGGAATACAGTTCTTTTTTTTGACAATCAGGCTCCCACCTGGAGAACAAGGGAATACAGTTCAAGTTTTGGCAATCAGGCGCCCACCTGGAGAACAAGGGAATACAATTTATGTTTTTTGCAATCACGCGCCCACCTGGAAAACAAGGGAATACAATTCAAGTTTTGGCAATCAGGCGCCCACCTGGAGAACAAGGGAATACAATTCAAGTTTTGACAATCAGGCGCCCACTCGGAGAACAAGGGAATACCGTTGATACCCAATTTTTCCTGTATATTTTTTATATTCAAAATACTTTCAAAACAGCATATGTAGGCATATATAAGTATGTCCAATTGTTTTATTATTTTTTCATAATTTTTAAATATTTTAAAACCAGTTTATTCCCCTATTTTACTCATAAAAAACCCAATAATATTTCCAAATTATTATTTTTGGTGATTCATTTATTGTATTCTCATATTTATGCTAAAATATAGTTAATATGTTTTTTGCATATTTTTTATAATTGATTTAGTATTTTTTAAGGCCAAATTGCATATAATTGCAATATTAGACTCTTTTAGATTTAATTGTGTTTATATCTATAAAAATTAAGTCCAGTATTTTTAATTTGATAATTATGTACCATAAATCATTTTAGTACCTTTAATTTATTTACAGGAATTACTTTATTATTTTTATAAATCAAATAGGAAAATTGGCTATTTAAATGTTAGCCCCATTTTATTTTAATTATAGCCTGATTTTGAACCCCAATTGAACCCAATTTGGAGCCCAATTACCCCGACCAAATTACAATCTGAACCGACCCAAACCCTATTCTTTAAACCGCCTCACTTACCCGTTCAATCCAAACCGTTGATCATCAACGGCCACCAGACCCCCTTACCATAATTAATCCCAAACGACCCCCTAAACCCTACCATTTTCCACCATATGCCGCCTCTGAATCCCCCTCCTCTCTCAAATCCTCTCTACAACACCCTCAAACCCTAGCCGCCACCACCCTAATCCGCCCTAATCCATGGCCTTCCAAGATCATCGGAGACTTGTATCATCCTTTCATGGCTTCTACATGTTCGTTTCTGTGGTCTCATGACCAGATCCTGAAGGGGTTTTGTCCATTCTTTGCTCGATGACTGTTCTCCAGTCGTCTCTGACCTTTCTCCGGCCAGCCATGGCTATTCGAGTCAGACTTTTGACTCTTCTGCTTAGATCGATGGTTTTCAAGGCCTTTCTCATCACTTGGGGTTCTTCTGAAATCCTACTCTCTAAGGTTCTTTCGATTTCTTTTAGATCTGCTTCAGATCTATGTTTGCTTTGAACTTCTAAGCATTTTTCTTGAAGTTTCTTTTAAAACTCTGCTTTCAAAACTCATTATCTCTTCTGATTAGGGTTTTCTTGTTAAGTTATTTCAAAACTTTTCTCTAATTTTTTTTGACATGTTTTGCTATGTTTGCTCATATCGTTCTTCTACCTAAGTTTGCATTTTAAAAGCCCTAATTTCTTTTGACTGTTTATTAAACGAATGCTTGTTTTCTTGAGTTTTTTCCGATTCGTTTATCCTCTTTTAAAACTCTTCTATTGTTGAAAATCCTATGGTTTTGGGCCTGAGACTGTTTGTTTAAGTACATGGCTCGATTTGAAGTTCTTTATTTCGAAACCTCTTATTCCTTTGTGTGATTTTTCTCATTCTGGGTTTCTATCTTCTCTAAAACTCGATTATGCTCGAAACCCTAATTTTTCAAAAGGGGTTTTCCTCACCTGCTACTATGAGATCTTCGCTTGCTTTTGATATCCTATGTTTTCTTCACTACTGATTCAATGTAACTTAACCTATTGGACTATCATGCTTCGAATGTTGCTAACTACTGAATTTTGTGCTACTATTGCATGCTATTTCCTTTTGCCAACATGCTTGGCCTCGCATGTATATTGTTTGTGCACTCTATTTATATGCTGAGTTTCCTTCTTTGATTGATCTTCAAACTTGTGACTGATTTCAAACTTTTCCTTTGTGAAATTCTGATTTCACTCGCCTGTTAAGGCTAATTGATTTCTTTTCCTATTTGTCGTTACTGAATCTTTTCCAAAATTAGACTATTTCTGTACCTAGACTCAATTGCTTACTTAATGTTTTACTACCTCTTTTATGGCAACTGTCAGCCTGCTTACAAATTGATTTCTTTCCTTATTTTGAACCTGTCACTGCCCGTTAAGCAAGTGATCCCTTAATTAAAGGCAATCACTAGTTTAATTGATTCTGAATTGTGATTGTTTCCATGTTTGTAGCTTATTACTTCTCTCTTACTCGTTTTCAGATTGCTATAAAAACCCTGTACTTCTTTTCTTTTAAACACACGAACACAAGGCATAAAACACTTGAGTTCAGACACACACCCCATCAAATCTCTCTCTTTTCTCTGTTACTACTTGTATTGCTGCCTTACCTAGCCGGCTGAAAGCCAAGGCTAGGCTGTGGGAAACTTGCTTATTTATCTCTGCATTTGCATTTCTTACTGGTATGTTCTAATTAAGCTTCTGCACCAACAACAACATGTTTATTTACTGTTTCTTACATCCTTGTTTGTCTACTGTTTGTATTTAACCCAGTACCATTATTAAGCATGCTGTAATTTCCTCTTTTCCTGTTCAGAATTAATGTATCATGACTTGTGAATCTTAAACCCCTACCCCAATGTGTTTAATACTTGTGGTTGGTTTGGGGCATGACAGCATTGGACATTGCTGTGCATGACCTGATTCCCCTGGGATCATAACCTCCATATTTCTCTTATATGTTGTGTGCTCTGATTGGTTTACAGACATGTCAGCACTTCCCATTGTTGTGCATGCCCAAAGCTAACCCATGCCTAAGTGTATAGGCTCCTTGCAATGGATTTCCAACCCCTGACTCCCCCCCCCCCCTTGTATGAAGTTATTAACTCTGTAAAATGCTAATGGTCGTATCCCAATCACCCTTTCCCCTCTCCTTTATTCCCTCAGCTTCTAAAACTCTGTTCTTGCACTTTCACTATCTTCTTAGAACTTACGTTCTTCCCCCCTTATGTTAGCCCTGCCTTGAGACCCATGAGCTCCCTCTGAACTTGGACACATAAGGGTTGGCATTTCCACACTGCACTCAACTCTATTCTGGTTATGTAACTTGGGTGTGAGCACTGCCCGGTGTCCTCTTGAGACCCTTAGGGAACTTTGACACACTCAAGTCTGAGAAAGGATTTGGATCAATGGCATTTGAGGTGGTTTATTCCATAACTCAGAGAGGAAGTCAAAAATCAGGCTTCCTCTGGTTGTAACTTTTCTTTGTACTTTTATGGTGTAATTCATTACTTCTGGTCTATAATAACTTGTAACAAACACTTGGGGTTGGCTAGTGAAAAGGGTTGGATGATCATGTATGCTCAAGGGTAAAAATCATGCCTATAGGACTGTTTTTCTTAAATTTCTGCATATCCAAATCTGCATTTTTAGACACCATATATATAGGGTTTATCTTAATTTCTTCATGATCAACTTCACACCTAGATAACCTGCCTATATGACTTACTTAAATTCTGCATTCCACTTAGATATCTTGCTTTAAGTTCTAAACGGATATAAGTAAGTGTCATGCTCATAAGGCTGAAATCGGTATAACATATAGAAATCATGCCTATAGGGATTTCTAAGTAAAGTTCTGGTTCATTTCTATTCACATTCAATGCTAGATATCATGCCTATAGGGATTAAAATCAGCAATATTAGATACCATCACCTACAGAATCTGAAACTAGTTCAATTTAAAATCAGTTCGATTCTGAAACAGTTTTAAACAGCTTTCCTTCTCTATTTAACGAGGTTTAGCAAGCATGCCTATAGGATCTCAAACAATTTGTTCTAAGTTGTTACTGTTTCACCACATTCTGAATCTATTAGATATCATGTCTATAGGATTTCACCCAAAACACTTAGGAAAGCCTTAGAGTAATAACCATAAAATTACAACCGCTTTTGTTAATTGCTACAACCAGCATGCAGTCCTGATTCAGACTTCTTATCTGAGTTATGTAATAAATAGATCTGCCTCAATAATCAAACTCCCCTCATCCTTAGTATTTTAATCAGACCTAAAAAAGTATGTGCAAGTCATGCTATTTATGTATTTTTTTGAGGAGGTGTACATGGGCCTTTATCTGTTTATATGCTTCCCCCAATATGCAGTATATGTGTTTTGTATGTCGCCTTAGATTTTTACCCTTTGAAACCAAAAATCAGCCTAATATCCCTCCCCTTTAGGAATAGTAGTCCTAAGCTCCTCCGGGACTGATAGGAATGGGACGGGTAAATAGCATGCAATAGTAATCGAGACCAATTCGCACTTTAATACCTTAACGGGGTGGGAAGGGTAGATATGGATATGATGATGTAAGGCCCTGGAATATTTTGCTAAGAAACCTAGGATTGCGTGGTGCCACGTAGGTTTATTATAAAATTTTTATGTGCTATTAAAATTATGTACATCAATTGGATTTGGCAAATATGTGTATGAGTCTTAATGTAAGTAATTTGGGGTCCAAGGAAAGGCCCAAGTCTAAGAAATATTGGAAAAGTTCATAATAGTCTAAAATTCCAAATGAGCTTGCACTAGTCCATACTTTGAACGAGCTCATCTAAATATGTATAAAGTTTTATGTGGAATAAACAATCAGATGAAAGGTCTTCGAGTCTAGTTTCCAACGCTTCAAACCGTTCGTCATTTGGACATTGCTACACAAAGTTATGATCAAATTACCAAAGGCTGGAAAAATGCGATCCTATGTTAGATATGCGATCGCAAAAACCATTATGCGGTCCGCATACTTGATTTGCTATCGCAAATTTGGCCGCAAACTGGACCAGTGTAGCCCAGTTTTGGGCACCGAGTTTTGCGACGCGTTTGCGGCCAGCATACCTATTATGCGGTCCATTATGCGACCGCAGACCCGCATTCCGAGGGTTAATCTTTCTATTTTTATAACCCGACCCCATTTTCATATATAGTCTTTGGGGCTTCATTTTGGGTCATTTTTCCACTGATTTTAGAGAGAGTTGAGAGCATTTTAGAGAGAGAAGGAAGAACCCAACATTCAATCATCCAATCTTGCATCAATCTTCAAGAATCAAAGAACCCAATCACAAGTTCTTCATTTAAGAGGTAAGATTCTATACATTAGGGTTTAATTTCGAGTTTGGGGTACAAGATGGGGTATTGAGGTATGATTCTTGGGTGTAATACTATTATGTATACATGCATGTATAAATTAGGGTTGTGCAAAGATTGTTGAACATAAACAAGTAAAGATTTGGTTGGGGAATGAAGAAAAAACCTTGAAAAAAGAGATTTGAACTTAAGATGCTCAATTAGTATTTGATAAAATGCTCAAATGAGCTGAAACAATGAATACATTTCTAATTTGTGTTCAATTTTGTTATGTCTCAAAGTAGATTGGAATTGCTAGAATTTTCGAAATGTAGTAGTAACTTAAGGAAAGCTTAAACGAGGTATGTATGGCTAGCTTTAACTCTTGTAGAATCCCCTTATTGTGACGAACATACGGTATGTGTACCTTGTATGAAAATATGTGTATTGATTGTCCTAGTTGATTTCCACACCACCAAGTTATATGTGATTGTGAGAAGTGATTTGATGTGCCTACCATATTATGTGCAAAGTTTGTAAATGCTTGAGGATGCCGACATGGAAGTATGTGTTAACGAATCAAAGAATGTTAATGTGTCCAAATGTGGGAATGTGTATAATGGCTAAAAACCCTGCGTGGTAAGTAATGAAAGAGGGTATTGTGAAATGACGTAAATAGGTTGAACGATTACGACAACACCTTGTACATGAATTACTTCTTGGTAACAGTTATGGTGCCATGGGCCCAAATGTATGAATTGTTGATATGAACTTGTGTTTCCTGGAAATGATGGTTCTTGTGATGTATTGTTTGTTGTTGTTGTTGTGTGAAATGTGATTGTTCGGTGGGAACGGGTTGCGCGCCGCAACACGAAGTAATAAGGTGTGGGTTGTGGTGATAAGGGTGGCCGAGGTAATAAGGGTGGCCGAGGTAATAAGGGTGGAAAAGTGACCATAGTCACTATTGAAATGAAAATATATGAAACTCTTGAATGTGGAAGTGTTGGAAAGGGAAAAAGGAGAGATTGTGAAACTTTTGATTTTGGTTGTTTCTTCCTACGTACAATGCTTGTTGGTTCTATTACTGTCTCTTAGCTGTGTATTGTTTGATATTCTGGATGGCCTGAAGCCATGTGATTGAATTGTGAACTAATGTCGTTGTGTGAAATGTGATTGTCCGGTGGGATCGGGTTGCGCTCCGCAACATGAAGTTATAAGGTGTGGGTTGTGGTGATAAGGGTGGCCGAGGTAATAAGGGTGGAAAAGTGATCAAAATCACTATTGAAATGAACATATGTGGAAGTTGTGAAATCATTGATGTGATGAAATGATGTTGGAAGGGAAAAAGGAGAGATTGTGAAACTTGTTTGACTTTGGTTGTTCCTTTCATGTGCATTTGATTGTTGATTCTATTACTGTACATTACTTGTGTATTGTTTGAGTTTACTTGGGGTAAAGTTTGTTCATGCATACCAGTACAATTCAAATGTACTGACGTCCCTTTTGCCGGGGGCGCTACATTCGTGTTATGATTGTAGGTGGATCTATAGCAGGTACTCCAGTCCACCGACCGTAGCACTCCTTCACTTCCCGTCAGCTGAATTGGTGAGCCCCTTTTCTCCCGGGGCCCTGTGTGGCTCATGCTGCTTTTATTCCGGAGTCTTGTTTTGGTATTTGTGTAAGGTATAGCCGGAGCCTTGTTACCGGCAAGTATTGTATCATCCTTTTGTATCCTTAGAGGCTCCGTAGATAGGAAATGTGGGTTGTGAACTTATGTAATATGTATTTTGTATGTTGGGCGATGTAAGTTGTAAACCACGCTAAGTAACCATGTTTGTTATGTATAGTTCGTAAAAAGGTGTTTTAATTATAAACGGCTATTTCCTTTGATTAATGAGTAATGAAAACACGGGGTAACACGTGGGATAGGAAAGGCCCCCAAGTTCGCTTGACTGGGGCTACCCGATCGAGCGCCGATCATGTCCCTCGGTTTTTGGGGCATGACAAACTTGGTATCAGAGCCTAAGGTTTTAAAGTGTTCTAGGATGTCTCGGAGCCGTGTCTAGTAGAGTCCTTCTTATCGGTGTGTTGTCGACCACATCTATAAGATGGAGGCTATTCAGACATTTAGGAATTTCACCCTTCTTTGATACTTCAATCGTGCGATAGAGCTCAAGTTAGGGAGCTGATTTCCTCTCTAAGTCTTATTCTCAAGATTGGTAACCTTAATACCATAATCCGCAAATTTGAAGCATGTAAGGAGGGATTGATCCCACCATTGAGTCCGAGTGGATTGCCCAAGGACTTGTTAGGAGAATGTATTGAGCTGTGGATGGATTGGTAAAACATATCGCTAAGGGGGGAGTGTCCTTGTCCCTATTGATGTCTCTGCACCATCAGATCATGTAGGATATCAGTATGTTACCTACGTACGTTAGGGATGTGGAGTCGAGGGGTATCGATTAAGCTATTGCCCTATCAACCTAACGTCATTAAGTGAGTCAAATCAGAATTTCTACTCATTGTATATGTACATCCATATTGAAGAGTTCTCATAAAAATGGTCTTAACAAGATGTTGAATGACAAAACATTGCATGTATCGACTCTTTGAACGAGACGCACTATTCGTGAATCCACTCTATTATGAATTCTCTTATTTACATTCTTGTGGAATTAAGTTCTATAATTATGCCCTTAAATTGAGTTATAACTCTAGGATTGATACTTCCCACTTGCTTTTCCTAAATTCTCACCAAGGGACTTTATCCGATGAATTTCTTACAGAATCTTTTTATTTAAATGGACAAAATCTATTCGCTTGTGCCTATACATGCACCGTCGTAAAGTTTACCTATGTGGTGTCAAGTTCCATGCAAAGCATCCCAACGTTGCGATCCTTCTCGAGTCACTCTTACTCAGTTGTGTATATGGCTTATATGGTTTGAACAATCAATCTACTCTCTTGCGAATATCATCATGAAAGCTTCTCACTGCCTAGTAAAATAAGAGCATACCTTAACACCTCACATGAGTGCATGTCAATCAAAATGGTCACCGTGTGCATAAAGTCTCTCTGAAAATTGAGATCCTCACATCCACGTCATAGGAAGATCATGTGTCGCCATAACTTTCGTGTCCACTTGGGACATCCCGCAGTAAGTAGCTCACCTTGTCCTAGTATTGTGGTTGCTCCTGGCATGGTCGTATATTGCAGTTGGGAGCTAATATAGCAGAAGCATGTCCAGCTTATAACAAATGTTTATCTTCTCTTTACACCTCCATAACATGTGTTAATTGTGTTCTTTAGTTAGTGAATTCATTGTGCTAATTTCCCCACACTTGTTCGATAACCTGAGAGAACATATCCTTCTATGAGTCATTGTAACACTTCCTTTCTCGTAAGGACCCCTACTAGGCTCTCTGTCAAGACCAAGCACACCTTCGGGGGTTATTATAGCACAATGTCTGTTTCTCTTGTTTTTCTATATTTCATTAGCATCTGGGTAGTTCTCAAGTCAAAATCCATGAAGAACTCATTATGAACATCTGCAAACCCTCCATGATTATTCTATACTATTTCATTGGGTTCCCATATCACTTCAAGTTCATCAAGGGTTGATAGCATGTCACAATTACTGAAATTGAATGATCTCTTTCCGATAATGGATTATCTACACTTGTGCCAGTCTAACGATCTGTTTATCAGTCTAAGTCTCGCCTTTTGGTTTCGGGTTGGCCAAGGAGAAATACACCTAGTAACACATTCAAATGTCAAAGCCTTTCTCTCAGTCAAGTCTTATAACATCTCTCAATGTGGCCTGTAATAGCTGGTTGTGTAAAAGTGTGTTGTAGTGCTTCATTATGAAGTTGAGTTGCTAAACATAATTGGATTATTTTGAATTATAGAGCTATACATCACGTGACTTCATATAGAGATCTTCTTACAGAAATGTAGCTTCTTGTAATCGCTTTATACTACCACCATTCCTAGTGGTTACATGTTACAATGTAAAGGTTACTTCCATAAGGCTCTCTCACTTTCTTTCATTTGTATTGCATCATGTGTCGTTCACCCGTAATCTTCAATGCGATATTATCTCAACATCTCGACTAGTTATCCAACTATATGATTCGATTAAATTCGCCTCATTTTTCTTTTATGTACTCTACAAGCGCCCCGAGAGTGGGCAAATTTCTCCTTTCCTACAGACTTCTAATGTCTTCAACTTGGTTTAAGCTCGTTGGTTCCAAGTGGTGCTCATTAGTTTTGCTACCCTACTATCTATTTCATCTGATAACTCTCATCGTAAAGTTCGTTTATGTTTCATGGCATCAAAGGGGAAGTCTTATAACATAAGGATGGGGACATGTTCCTTTTGTTAGGATAAAAAGATATTGCTCGCACTCCTTATGAGATGTTCTCCTAAACAATCATCTACGTGCTCCACTTGTTCATGTGACTAGATAACCTAGGTTACTTTTCCCTGATAAATGCATTAAGACGTCTCATTCCTTCAAACTTATCCATGTGGGCACCTTGAGGCCTTGATTTTATACCAACTCGTAATGGTTTTAAGTACTTCCTCGCCATTGTTATCGATTTTCTAGGACTACGAGGGCTTGTACCATGGGTTTCAAAAGTAATGATTTTCCTTTAAGCTCAGGCTAAAATTTCCCTGATTTCAAACCAAAGTGCATCCCTTTTTTTTCCAAAGTCTTAAATGGGTCGGATTGGATGGGTTACGTGGCCTTCTTCTCACTCGACTTCTAGAATAATTGACTATATCATTTTCATGTGAGGGTAGTTTTACTACCCTTGGTATCACACCCCCTTGGGTGGATAGGAGTGGCATTTGTCTCTCTTCCTGGAGCATCATGAACGCCTCTAACCAATACATGATTTCATCCCAACATTTAGATATCCGAGCTATGTGGTTTTACTTTAGAAAGGGGTGAGATTAGATGCCTTCAGATTTTTGCACATATCATGAGCATATTGATTTGAAAGACAAGTGGTCGTATTTTTAGTTCCCTCATATATGATCAATTATCAGGAAGGGTTAAGCTGTCTGAAATATGATAATCTCATAAGCGTTCAACTTCTTTTCATCCTCACGGGCTTGTGGCATAGATTCCGTGTGTCAAGTAATGTTAAGAGTGTAATTCAACTGCATGTATTTTGAAACCCATATCACATTCAAGGTGCCAGAGTATTCTTATTATTGATAAATGGATTTTCCCTACACTCTAGAAAACGAGTGGTTCACGTACTTGAGTATTCCTCCTTAATGGTTCCTATTGCCAATGTACGAGTTACCCCTATGCCTTATCTGTCTAATAATTGATGTCCTCACAATAATTAACCACATCAATATTGTTAGTAGTAACCTTCTGTGTCTCTTAGCATATAACCTCATGAAATGCTCTGCTCAGCACATTAATGGATTCCTGAACAACTCCAGCCTGATCTTGAACTCTGTTGTTCCTCATTGTATTATATCCATTGGGTATTGTAAGTTTAGACAAGTCAAAGATGAAGCTTCACAGTGTGATTACATATATATTGATAGGTAATTTTATGGTCAGTTTATGATAACACATCTTAGAGTAATTGTTGAAGGTCATCAAGGGTTTAGTGTGAGTGTTGCCTAGAGATTTAGAGTTTGGAGGGTGAGCAGATAATTCTCAAAATTTTCCCCTGCAGATGTTATGAGAATTGATAATGAAGGGTAAGTAAGCGCACTTCCCATTAGGTCGCACTAGGAGTATGATGGTTACCCATAATTGTTCCTCATGAATTTGTGTTTTCATATGCCTATGTCTAAGAAGGCAGGTGGAGATAAATTGTGTATCATTCAGGTGGAAATTATTGAAGGTGAAGTTAATGGATAGTTAGCTTATGCGAGATATCTACTTGTCATCCTTGTTAGGTAAGTTTAGGGGTCGAAATTGCTCTCGTGAATGTGTTCTGGCGAAGTCTGTAGATATAAGAGGCCACATTGAAGGCCGAGTGTGTTGTGGAAATAAAATATTTTCTCTTGATTGCATAGCAGTTGGTTTTTATTTGAAAGGTACCTTCTAGGTGTTATGATTTAAAAATGTGTAGTCCATGCCCAAGTATCATCATGATAAAATAGTGTTTGTAATGCTGAGGTTCTTGTCATTGATATATACATTATGGTGCTTTGTCGAGTTGTGGGTGTGTTTTTAGGATGGTTTTGGTGGTTCTCTGGCAGGTGGATAGGCCTAGTTACAAAGGAGACTCTGTCGAAAGTTCTGAAAAATTTAGGAGTTAGTCAAAATTTAGGGTCTTGAGGTAGGTGAGAAAAGATATTTATTATATTGAGCGTTTAAGTCGGACTCTACTCCTCATTCGAGGACGAATGATCCTAAGGGGGGGGGGGGGAAAGAATGTAAGGCCCCGGAAAATTTTGCTAAGTAACCTAGGATTAAGTGGTGCCACGTAGGTTTATTATAATATTTTTATGTGCTATTAACATGGTGTACATCAATTGGATTTGGTAAATATGTGTATAAGTCTTATGGTAAGTAATTTGGGGTCCAAGGAAAGGCCTAAGTCTAAGAAAAATTGGAAAAGTTCATAATAGGCAAAAATTCCAAAAGAGCTTGCACTAGTCCATACTTTGAACGAGCTTATCTAAATATGTATAAGGTTTTATCTAATGAATAACCTATCAGATGAAAGGTCTTCGAGTCTAGTTTCCAACGCTTCAAACCGTTCGTTATTTGGACATTCCTACACAAAGTTATGATCAAATTACCAAAGGCTGGAAAAATGCGATCCTGTGTTAGATATGCGATCGCAAAAACCTTTATGCGGTCCGCATACTTGATTTGCTACCGCAAATCCGGCCGCAAACTGGACCAGTGTAGCCCAGTTTTGGGCACCGAGTTTTGCGACGCGTTTGCGGCCAGCATACCCATTCTGCGGTCCATTATGCGACCGCAGACCCGCATTCGGAGGGTTAATCTTCCTATTTTATAACCCGACCCCATTTTCATATATAGTCTTTGGGGCTTCATTTGGGGTCATTTTTCCACTGATTTTAGAGAGAATTGAGAGCATTTTAGAGAGAGAAGGAAGAACCCAACATTCAATCATCCAATCTTGCATCAATCTGCAAGAATCAAAGAACCCAATCACAAGTTCTTCATTTAAGAGGTAAGATTCTATACATTAGGGTTTAATTTCGAGTTTGGGGTACAAGATGGGGTATTGAGGTATGATTCTTGGGTGTAATACTATTATGTATACATGCATGTATAAATTAGGGTTGTGCAAAGATTGTTGAACATAAACAAGTAAAGATTTGGTTGGGGAATGAAGGAAAACCTTGAAAAAAGAGATTTGAAATTAAGATGCTCAACTAGTATTTGATAAAATGCTCAAATGAGCTGAAACCATGAATACCTTTCTAATTTGTGTTCAATTTTGTTATGTCTCAAAGTAGATTGGAATTACTAGAATTTCCGGAACGTTGTAGTAACTTAAGGAAAGCTTAAACGAGGTATGTATGGCTAACTTTAACTCTTGTAGAATCCCCTTGTTGTGACGAACATACGGTATGTGTACCTTGTATGAAAATATGTGCATTGATTGTCTTAGTTGATTTACACACCACCAAGTTATATGTGATTGTGAGAAGTGATTTGATGTGCCTACCTTATTATGTGCAAAGTTTGTAAATGCTTGAGGATGCTGACATGGAAGTATGTGTTAACGAATGAAAGAATGTTAATGTGTCCAAATGTGGGAATGTGTATAATGGCTAAAAACCCTGCGTGGTAAGTAATGAAAGAGGGTATTGTGAAATGACGTAAATAAGTTGAACGATTACGACAACACCTTGTACATGAATTACTTCTTGGTGACAGTTATGGTGCCATGGGCCTAAATATATGAATTGTTGATATGAACTTGTGTTTCCTTGAAATGATGGTTCTTGTGATGTATTGTTTGTTGTTGTTGTTGTGTGAAATGTGATTGTTCGGTGGGATCGGGTTGCGCGCCGCAACACGAAGTAATAAGGTGTGGGTTGTGGTGATAAGGGTGGCCGAGGTAATAAGGGTGGAAAAGTGACCACAGTCACTATTGAAATGAAAATATATGAAACTCTTGAATGTGGAAGTGTTGGAAAGGGAAAAAGGAGAGATTGTGAAACTTTTGATTTTGGTTGTTTCTTCCTACGTGCAATGCTTGTTGGTTCTATTACTATCTCTTAGCTGTGTATTGTTTGATATTCTAGATGGCCTGAAGCCATGTGATTGAATTGTGAACTAATGTTGTTGTGTGAAATGTGATTGTCCGGTGGGATCGGATTGCACGCCGCAACATGAAGTTATAAGGTGTGGGTTGTGGTGATAAGGGTGGCCGAGGTAATAAGGGTGGAAAAGTGATCAAAATCACTGTTGAAATGAACATATGTGAAAGCTGTGAAATCATTGATGTGATGAAATGATGTTGGAAGGGAAAAAGGAGAGATTGTGAAACTTGTTTGACTTTGGTTGTTCCTTTCATGTGCATTTGATTGTTGATTCTATTACTGTACGTTACATGTGTATTGTTTGAGTTTACTTGGGGTAAAGTTTGTTCATCCATACCAGTACAATTCAAATGTACTGGCGTCCCTTTTGCCGGGGGCGCTACATTCGTGTTATGATTGTAGGTGGATCTATAGCAGGTACTCCAGTCCACCGACCATAGCACTCCTTCACTTCCTGTTAGCTGAATTGGTGAGCCCCTTTCCTCCCAGGGCCCTGCGTGGCTCATGCCGCTTTTATTCTGGAGTCTTGTTTTGGTATTTGTGTAAGGATAGTCGGAGCCTTGTTACCGGCAAGTATTGTATCATCCTTTTGTATCCTTAGAGGCTCCGTAGACAGGAAATGTGGGTTGTGAACTTATGTAATATGTATTTTGTATGTTGGGCGATGTAAGTTGTAAACCACGCTAAGTAACCATGTTTGTTATGTATATTTCGTAAAAAGGTGTTTTAATTATAAATGGCTATTTCCTTTGATTAATGAGTAATGAAAACACGGGGTAACACGTGGGATAGGAAAGGCCTCCAGGTCCGCTTGACTGGGGCTACCTGATCGAGCGTCGGTCATGTCCCTCGGTTTTTGGGGCGTGACAGATGACCGGTGCGCTAATACCACGTGGATCCCCTCTTTTGAGGAGTGTCATACCGGGTAGGGCTGTGCATTTGGATCGGATATCCGAAATCCGATCCGATCCACTCTATTTCGGATTTTCGGATTGGATACGGATTATGTTTTATAAAATTTTGGATTTTCGGATTGGATTCGGATTGGCATTTTTTTAATCCGATCCGATCCGAAATCCGAAGTTATATGACCTATATATAAATACTATCCAAAATTTTTAGGGTTAAGTAACCTTATATTCATTTATCAGAGACTGGCCCTAGGTTATATCGATGTTGAGTCTCTAGTCTCTTCTGCCTCTCTTCACAAATCTATTCCTCAGTCCTCTCGAACTCGAAGTCTTCATCTCAGTCCGACGCCGACCAAGCTTCCGCCGTCTTCACTCTTCATCTCAGTCCTCTCGAAGTCTCAAGTCAGTGAACTCCAAGTCCTCTCAAGTCTTCACAAACGATTTCCAGTCAAGAGCAGGTGATGTTTCAGTTATCCGGGAAAGTGTTTTCTTCATTGTTAAGTGAATATTCAGAAGTGGACTTTAGTTTGCAGAAATATGGTCAAATAGAACCTCTGATAGAAGTTCAAATGTTAGAAGCTTTTGGAATTGAATTCCGGCCTAAAGTTTAGGTCTCATTTGAAATGAAGTTTACTCTTTATCAAGTTAAAGTGTAAAATTTCTGTTTGAAATTCTATTTGTAAACTACACTGTAGTAGAGAACCACCCTGTTGGAAGTGTTGGCAATGGTGGCAATGTGACTGCTGTTGGCAAGTTGGGAATTTTAGGCAACTGAGGCAGTGACGGTATTGTTGGCAAGTTTGGAAGTTGCAGTAGGTTGCGAGCTGCATTGCTTGTGTTGATGCTTGATAAGGAAAATAATGCTATGATCAAGAAAAGGATTGAATAGTTGCTAGAAGAAGCCATTCTGTTAATTTGATATATTGTTTTGTTTCAAGGAAATGAATTAGATAATAGAAGTTGGAAATGAATCAATAATTTGATATATTGTTTTCTTGATCATAGCATTAAAAGTAATAGTTTGAGTATACAGATTACAGTATAGAATAAAATCCAACATAGGATAATTATGCGACAATCCGAAAATATCCGATCCAAAGTTTCAAAATCCGATCTGATCCAATGTTAATTCGGATCAGATTCAGATTGCCCTTTTCACAATCCGAAATCCGAAATCCGAATCTGAAATATGCTAAATCCGATCCGATCCGATCCGTGCA
This sequence comes from Nicotiana attenuata, assembly GCF_001879085.1. Lineage (NCBI taxonomy): Eukaryota > Viridiplantae > Streptophyta > Magnoliopsida > Solanales > Solanaceae > Nicotiana > Nicotiana attenuata. The sequence continues at coordinate 52,130,642 of NC_031995.1, forward strand.
CAGCCCTATACCGGGTATCGCATTGATGTGATCCATATTAAATATAAACCTAGGACCCCCTTTCCCTTTATTTGCGAACTCCTTTTTAAAACTCTTCTTTTAATTGTACTTTCTTTTATGTGTTTAAATTTAAATCCCCTAATATTTGAGCCCATACTTGTCTATTTGCTAAATTCACAATAAACTGTCTGGCCGGGAACCACACTAGTGGATCCTGAGGGGTGCCTAACACCTTCCCCTTAGGATAATTTCAAGCCCTTATCCAATCTCTGGTTATTCAAACGAAACTTAGAATTGAACCCTATTGGTGTCCTAATGCACCTTAAATCATTAGGTGGCGACTCTTCAAATGCAAAACCTAGTTCACAAAGGGAACGAGTTGTACTATACCAAATGTCATAAACCCGATTTCGCGAGATAAAGGGGGCGCGACAAATACAGTTCATGTTTTGGCAATCAGGCGCCCACCTGGAGAACAAAGGAATACAGTTCAACTTTCGGCAATCAGGCGCCGACCTGGAGAACAAGGGAATATAGTTCAAGTTTTGGCAATCAGGCGCCCACCTGGAGAACAAAGGAATACAGTTCAAGTTTTGGCAATCAGGCGCCCACCTGGAGAACAAGGAAATACCATTCAAGTTTTGGCAATCAGGCGCCCACCTGGAGAACAAGGGAATATAGTTCGAGTTTTGGAAATCAGGCACCCACCTGGATAACAAGGGAATACAGTTCATGTTTTTGCAATCAGGCGCCCACCTGGAGAACAAGGCAATACAGTTCATGTTTTGGCAATCAGGCGCCCACCTGGAGAACAAAGGAAATACAATTCAAGTTTTGGCAATCAGGCGCCCACCTGGAGAACAAGGGAATACAGTTCAAGTTTTTGGCAATCGGGCGCTCACCTGGAAAACAAGGGAATACAGTTCAAGTTTTGGCAATCGGGCGCTCACCTGGAGAACAAGGGAATACAGTTCAAGTTTTGGCAAGCAGGCGCCCACCTGGAGAACAAGGGAATACAGTTCATGTTTTGGCAATCGGGCACCCACCTGGAGAATAAGGGAATATAGTTCAACTTTTGGCAATCAGGCGCCCACCTGGAGAACAAGGGAATACAGTTCAAGTTTTGGCACCACCCGGAGAACAAGGGAATACAGTTCAAGTTTTGGCAATCAGGCGCCCACTTGGAAAACAAAGGAATACAGTTTAAGTTTTGGTAATCAGGCAGCCACCTAGAGAACAAGGGAATACAGTTCAATGTTTTGGTAATCAGGCGCCCACCTGGAAAACAAGGGAATGCAGTTCAAGTTTCGGCAATCAGACACCCACCTGGAAAACAAGGGAACCCATTTCAGAATTCAATTTGTGTTAGCAACAACAGAAATTTGCCTCGAGAGTACAGGTCAACAGTTCAAGATGTACAATAGAACTATAGAAACAGCAAGACCAAGTTTGAAGATGGTAGATATGATTCTTGTAATTCGTAGATCATAATTTAGCATAGCTTCTTTTTATTTTTTCTCGGTGTGATAAGGAGTTCAGCAAGCACTAACAACAGCAGCAACAGTGAAATCACAGCTTCCCGGTAGTCCCAGCTGCCAAAACTTTTCGAACTACACTGACCTGATCCCTTTATAGCAAGGATATGTAGGCAACGTCGGAAGCAAGGTTCGGTCAAATCTTTCAAAAATGCTTCTCACGGAGTATTCAAACGGGCAAAAATCGCTCGTATCCGCTCACTTTATCTTTGCACGAAAACTCTTCGTGTTTCCGAGCAAAGAGAGGCAGTTGTGAGCACGTGATTTTTTCCCTATATGAATTACTCCTATAAAATTCAAGAAAATAGGATGTTTCTAGTTATTTGCCATTTTGTAGGAATTTTGTAGGATTTTATTAATTGTTTGCATTTTTGTGCATGTTTAATTTCCATTAAAAATCATGAAAAATGCTAAAAATACCATGCATTGCATTTAGGTTCTTTTTCTTTTTTTTTTTTTTTACATTTTTAAGGTTAATTATTTATTTTATTAAAAAATAAAAATCACAAAAAATGGTTCATTTTTGTATTTTTAGCTTTAATTTTAGAATAATAGTTTTTCTCTTTTAATTTAGGATCAGGGAATTTTTATAATTTTAGGAAATTGGTTAGTTTATAATCTAGATCAATTTAGGATTTTAATTTAGGAAAAAAAAAGAAAAGTAAACAAAAAAAGAAAAAAAAGAAAGGGAAATAAAAGAGAATTGGATAAAAAGGGGGGTTTGTTTTAATTTTATTGGGCCAAAGCCCAAACATTTCTGCCTAAACCCGCCCCGAATCTAGCCCAAGAACCAATTACCCGGTCCAGCCCCAGCCTTACTCAAAATGACCCCGTTTTCCCCGAGTTAAATCCCAATCGTTGATCTCCTTTGATCAAACGGTTGGGAACTCAACTCCCACTAACTATAAAACTGTCCTAACACAGACTCCCCCCCCCCATCGAACCCCCCTTAGTTCCCATCTCCGTCTCTCAAACTCAGAAACCCTAGAGACCTTAGCCGCCCCTAAATTCCCCCACCGTCTCCGTCGTCGACCACCCGCCGAAAATCGCCCACGGCGGAGACGACATCCCAAACACCACCAATTTAACACCCCAAAACCCCCATCATCTCCTCATTCCAAATCTCTAACTCGTTTCTCTCAAATCATCACCAGAAACCTCGAATTTCAAATCCGAGTTTCATACCCAAAAACCCTAACTTCTCCAAACCGCCCCAAAATGTAACTCTGCCGCTCCCATTCCCTTCCCGTTCTAAATCCCTAAATACTTTCACCCAAATCTTACCCGAATCGCACCAATTTCAAATCCGGTGACATGCAAACCCTAAATCTGAGCTTCCAAGGCAATTTAAGCCGGAAATAGGTGTTACTCGTCTGTTCTCAACGGGAACAGTCGCTTGACACCTATTTTTGATTTAAATCGGAGAAGGTCGAGTCCTCCCGGAGCCATTGTTCGTTCATGCAGTAGGTATATCCATCTTTCTTTCCTCTTTCTATTTCCTTATCCTTCTTTTCTTCTTTAGCTTCTTCTCTTTTTCATCACTTTGTTTTCTTCTACCTTTTTCTGTTTCCTTGACCGGAAAAATGAAGAGGTTTAGTTAGCCATAATCTTGGGTTGTTAGGTTTTCGTTTCTTTTCTTCTTTCTTGATTCTGCCCACTTAGTCAGTAGTTTTGGGGTGTGTTAATTTGGTTTAATACGCGTCTAATTAGTTTAATTGTGAAATCAACATGTTTATTGTGGTAGTCTAGCTTTCCTTTTGTTGTTATGATTCCTTGACCTAATAATGTTGGTTTGTTCAATGGTTTCAATTCTTAGAAAATGGTTCATTATTGATTAATTCTGGATTTATGGTAGTATTAGGTTTAAATATATCTGTTTTTGCCTAATTCTTGACTTCAATTCATGCTAAGAGAGTCTAGGTTTAGTTAAAGGTTTTGGGGTTGGTTCCATTTGATCTTTATTTCCGTTTGGTTCTGGTTTGGTGTTGTTTGTCGTGGTTTGTAATTCTTAGAAACTCTTAGGGGGTTAATTGAACAATTGAAACTTAGGGGTTAAGTTGAAAAATAAAATAGGGACTTTTTCAAGTAATTTCTGCATTTGGAAGCTTTGAGAATAGGGGGCAGCTGTCCCTATTTGGTTAGCACAAATATGCTGAGCCAATAAGGGACAGCCAGTTGTCCCAGTTGGTTAGAAAAGATGCCTTTTCAGGCTAGGGAATATTTTCCTGATTTGTTTTGAGCACATGGCCATTTAGGCCTATAAGTAGTGCCCTTCCTTTCACTCTCACGGACAGACTTTGAGCATTATTTTCTGCACTAAAATTCTGAATATAGATCAGAAATCTCGACCCTAGATAAAATCCCCAAAAAGTTCCTGCACTATTTTAAGTCTTCTTCTGATTTTCACAAAAAATATTAGAAGGACTTCTTTGAAATTTTTGGGTTTGATCAAGGTTGAAACATGGTTTAAGTGGTAGAAGCTGTGTTTGCTGCTGCTGGATTTCTATTTGCTTTTATTTCTGCTGACTTCAAGGTTCTTTTCTTCTATTTGTTGTATTCAGTTATTCCTCATGAGCTTTGAAATTCAAAAGTGAAGAACAATATGCTCTGTTTGAAGTTGAAAATTCCAGAATTTATTTGGATGTCTCCTTTTTTTCCTTCTTCTGTTTGTAGTTTTCTTGCCATCTGTTTAGGTTTGCTTAGAAATGATGTTTTAGTTTATAGTTCAGTCACATTGTTAAGCTTGAAAGATAGATTTGTTTAGTTGTTTCATGTGGGTTTGAACAGTTTGTTATACCTAGGGTTGTAAGCTTTTGGGACTTTGTTAAAGTTTGTAGGAGATATGTTCATATGTTTGGTTGTTAGGCATGATATTACTCCATGAATAAACTTCAAAACTGATTCCCTATTAATCAATAGCTACCGCATGCTTACTAAAACTTCTGTACATGTAACAATGCAATTAATGAGTAGTTTACAATTCTAGATGTATCCCCCTAACATTAATAGGTAAAATCACGAGTCAAAAGTGTGTGACAAGGTCGTTTAAGTGTTATGCTTTCTAGAGTTTTGCATATTATGTTGTGGATTGGGGATCATGGATAGTTGGGCCTCATTATGGCCTATATGTTTTGAAGTATCCTGGGCTGTATCTGATCAATTGGGCCTAGTGCTGGCCCATCGGAGACAGCCCTGTCGAAGTTCCATCTTTGTGACTCTTCTGTCGCAATTTAACTTCTGTTTTGAGTTTGATTCAAGGTTTAAATTAATTTCATTGATGGGTTTCGTTAAGTATGCTTCTTACCTGGTTAGAACGGGCCTTAAATGTTGGGAATTTGTTATAAAAGAGCTGGGCTCAATGCTAGCCCAATCGTAGCAGCCAAATCAATTAGGTTGTATTCTCCCCTCCACCCGTTTTCTTGGGCTTGGTTTCAGCCCAATTCCCAGCATGGACCCTAAACCTTCTTGATAATATAATTGTATATTTTTGCAAGTATGAATACCCTTAGGCCTAATTAAGTATTTCTTAAAAATGGGGTGAGGTATGCCATCTTAATTAAATCACTTATGGCCCTCACAAATATTACAACTAGATATTAAAAAATGAGTATTCGTAGAAAAGCCTTTAGACGCGTTTAAAATACTATTGTGATTGTGTACACGTTCGCGTGACATAATTACGATTCTAAAAACCAATTCGGAGTATGCGTTCGCGTAACTTCGACCAAACTTTCTCAATAATAATAAAATTGTTATTAATATAGTCCGCTTTAATTAAATATAGTTCTTTAAAAATAGACCGAGGTGTGCCATCCACAATTAAATTGCTATGGCCCACTTGTTAAGTGTTGTACAAATGATATTCGTAGTTTGCTTTAGGCGCGCTTAATATACCATCGTGGTTGTATACATGTTCGCGTGACATAATTACGATTCTATAAACAAAACCGGAGTATGCGTTCGCGCAACTTTGGCCAAACTTTCTTAATAATAATAATAAGGCGTTATTAATTGTGGACACGTCCGCGTGACATGATTTTTGACACGCCAAACAAACGGATACACGTGCGCGTGACCTGTTTTAAGATAATTTCTTAATTAAAATAGGCAAATGCACATAGTTCTAGAAATGAGTAATTAGACAATTTGATTAAGCCAAGTATGATCAAAGCGACCGTGCTAAAACCACGGAACCCGGGAATGCCTAACACCTTCTCCCTGGTTAACAGAATTCCTTACCCGGATTTCTGTGTTCGCAGACCATAAATAAGAGTCAAACTTACCTTGATTCGGGATTTTAAACCGGTGACTTGGGACACCATAAATTCTCCCAAGTGGCGACTCTTATTTTAATAAATAATCCCATTTCGGTTGTCACTTAAATTGGAAAAACTCCCTTACATCCCTTGCGGGGTAGTAAAAAGGAGGTGTGACAGCCTAAACATAGTTTCTAACATGGATCATAACTCAATTACTCTAGCACGTAGAATTTTCATGGATAAAAAACAAGATTAGGTAACTATACAGTACCATAGAACCAACCGAGTCCTAATTCATACGGTGCATGCCCACACGCCTGTCACCTATCATGTGCGTCACCTCAACACTAAACACATAACATGTATATTCAGGGGTTCATACCCTTAGCACCAAGTTTAGAAGTGTTACTTACCTCGAATAAGCCAAACAATACTCTAGAAATGCAATCTCGCGCGTATCAACCTCCGAAAGGCTCAAAACTAGCCAAAAGCAACTCAAAAACAACAAATAATGCAAAAAGAAACAAACTCAATCGATAAAGGTTGAGTCGTTAATCAAAAGCCCAAAGTCAACCAAAAAGTCAAACCCGAGCTCCCACCTCGGAACCCGACGAAACTTATAAAATATGACAACACATTCAATTACGAGTCCAACCATACTAGTTTCACTCAAATCCGACTTCGAATCGATGTTCAAAACTCAAAAAATCGCTTTATGAAATCTTAGACAAAACCCCTTAAATTTCACTTTGAAATCATCAATCAAATACCAAAAATAAAGATGGATTCATGAAATATAACCAAAACCGAGTATAGAACACTTACCCCAATCCATGTGATGAAAATCACCTCCAAAATTATCCAAATTCGAGCTCCCCAACTCAAAATATGATCAAATGAACAAACCCTCGATATTAAATGTTTATGCCCAGTTGTTATGCATCATTTCTTATATAAACGATCCCAAAACTCACTTTTGATGCTTCCCATGGATTCCTTGTGAAATTCCAGTCAAGTTAGACTTTTAAATCACTCCATTTGACCTTATAATGAAGGAGATATATTAGGTTCAATATTTAGAAATAGTGCAGATTTTTATATACGAATTCAGTGACAATTTCGTAATTAATCTGGAAAAAATCTGGCAATCCAATTCTTAGTAAAATGATCATAAATTCCTCATACGATGTCGAAACTCGATGATTCCACTTTTTATGATTCCAAAATTTCTATAAGGATCTAATTATTCAATCAAAACAGATATTAGAGCTCTTTGGCTTAATGTGGTACCATTTATGCTTGAAGAAACAAGGTTGAAACATAAAAAACGAGCGCAACACAACCCAAACATATTTGAACCTCACCTGAGGCCCTCGGGACCCCATTTGAACATACCAAAAAGTACTATAGCATAACACGGATTTACGCGAGGCCTCAAATCACACATAACATCGAAACCACGAATCACACTTCGAATCAAATTTAATGAACTTTGAATCTTTCAACTTCCAAAACTCATGCCAAACCATATCAAATCAACTCAGAATGAACTCAAATTTTGAACAAAAGTCCAAAATGACATAAAGAAGCTATTCCAATACCCAAAACCACAGTCCAAACCTGATATTATCAAAGTCAACTCACAGTCAAACTTATGAATATTCCAAACCTTCAAATTTCCAACTTTCGTAAAATAGTGTCGATACCTTCTAGAAATATCCAATTGCAAATCTGGACATACGCCCACGTCCAAAATCATTATCCTAACCTAACAGAACCATCAAAACTCCGATCCAAGGTCAAGTACTAAAAAGTCAAACTTGGGCAACTCTTCCAACTTAAAGCTTCCTAGTTGAGAATCTGTAACGACCCGGCCAGTCATTTTGAGAATTTAAGCTCCGTTCGGCAGCGCATGGTCTTGAAAAACTTCATAATATGAGTATCGACTTGCGTGCATAGTTGAATTCAGTTAATGGATGATTCTAAGTCAAATTGGAAGAAGGAATCTAGTTTTGAAAGTTTGAACGGTGAGAATTTGACCGGAATTGGACTTTTGAGCAAAGGCCCCGGAATGAATTTTTGATGATTCCAACAGCTTCGTATGGTGATTTTGGACTTAGACGCGTGTCCGGATTCATATTTGGAGGTCCGTAGGGCAAATTGAGGCATTTCGGCGAAAGTTGGAAAAGTTGAAGTTTGGAAAACGGAGAAGTTTGACCCATAGTTGACTTTTGTGATATCGGGGTCGGAATGTGATTCCGAGAGTTGGAGCAGCTCCATTATGTCATTTTGGACTTGTCTGCAAAATTTGGCGTTATTCCGAGTTGAATTGATAGGTTTCGGCATGAGATTTGATATTTAAAGATTTGGAAATTCATAAGTTTGATTTTTGGTTTAATTCGTCGTTTTGGTGTTGTTTTATGTGATTTGAAACCTCGAGCGAGTCCGTGTTAGGTTATATGACTTGTTTGTGTGATTAGATGGGGTCCCGGGAGCCTCGGGTTTGTTTCAGATGGGCTACGGGTCATTTTTCCCTATGTTTGAACTGTTGTTCTGCTATCTGGTATTTCCTTCTATGCGATCGCATAGGCGTAGCCGCGATCACGTGGTACAATGTTAACCTGCCATATTTTCCTTTTATGCGATCGCATTGATTCGTATGGTTGAACTCATTTTGGAATGGGAGATTGGATTTTGTAAAATTTGATGGGTTTCGAGGTGCGGGCCGGGGGATCAACTTTTGGGTCGATTTTTATATTTTTGTAAAGATTGAAACTTTATTATTCGGAATAGTTCCTTATTCAATTTATGTGTGTTTTGGAGTTGTTATAGTCGGATTTGAGCTGTCCAGAGGTTATTTCGCCCGAGAAGTCCATTTTAGAGTACCGAGTTGTCGCCTTTGAGGTAAGTATCTTGCCTAACCTTGTGTGGGGGACTTCCCCTTAGGATTGAGTCTTCTATGTTGATTGTAATCCGTGTACGCGAGGTGGCGAGTGCGTACTCGGACTTAATTGTGGATAGTTGGTCTTTTAGGGTTCTTAGGTTCTTATATTCACTATGTATGGAATTATTCTTGATATGACTGAGTTCCTGCTTATTAGTTTCATCTCTACATGCTTAGTTGGAATTATTTGCTTCATGATTTACTCTTATTGCCTAATTGTCATCCTATTTGATTTAACTGAAGAACTTCGTCTCTCTTATCATCATGCTACCTTTTCATAACTGCCTGTGTTATTGAGGGTTATTGTCATCCCTCCTATAATCGCCTAGTCTTAAGTGAAGCTAAGATCACCTTCCCTTAATTGAAATTATCGAATATTCTCGTAACTTCCCAACCTTAAACGGAGTTTGGATGACCTATATTTTTGTCGACTTGGTTTTATTTGGGACTACTAGACTCGTGTTGTCTTCCTTGTACTGATTTGTTTATTTTGGGATCATCACTACATGTTAGTTTACTCTTTCATTGAACTGTTCCCTTTATGCCTTTCATTTTTCTTACTGTGGCTATTCTTGTGAACTGGTTATACCGATTCCTTGCGATTTGAAGTTTTGGAGTGAATTCACTCGCTATATTTTGTATTACTGTCACTGTTGTTGTTGTGCTGGTTGTGTTGGTGCACGAGGTCTCTGCCGTGCGGTTGTTGTTGTGTTGTCCACGAGGTCTCTGCCGTGCGGTTGTTGTTGAGGGGTTTCACGAGGTTTTCTGCCGTGTATTGTTACTATTGATATATTGCACATACGGCGTGACAAGGCGGGATATGTATATATGCTCATATGTGGGTTGCGCATGTGGCGAGACAAGGTGGGGACATTATGATGCACGTGTGGCGAAACAAGGCGGGCACTTATTATGTTATTATTTGCACACGTGGTGAGACAAGGTGGGCTATGTTAGGGATTGATTGTGAGGATTTGTGATGGCCTAGGGTCATTCTTGTTGTTTAATATTGTGTTATGGTACGCTTACCTGTATGAGCTTTATCTCGTGGAAGTTGTGAGGAAACATCTTACGTGCCGTCTGTTCCTTTCCTTACGCTTATTAGTTGGTAGGAACTATGTGAAAGCACTTGCACAAGCATACACGTAGTTGAACACTCCTATTGGATGTGAAGTCCTCCTGATTTTGCTGAGTATAGATGTACACCCTCGTTTACTTGTTATATATGTGAGAGTGGCCATAGTTAGCAAGTGAGCTGTCAGCATGACCATAAGGTTGATGGAGCACAGGATGCCAAGTGTTAGATTTCAGGCACTGGGACTCGTGAGCTATAATTTGTCCGAGATTCGGTACTTCGTGGAAATTGTTGGATAAGACCTGATGGGAACACTGTCGTAGGATCTGACTTATTGCTTACCTTTACTGTATTGTGACTTTAGGATTTGGGTTGTGTTTTTGCTCGCTCTTCTATGTCATTATTCTTAGTATTTTCGTTGTTACTTGCTGTTTTCTTCCCTTATTGTGATTGTAGTATTGTTAGCCATTTCGTGTAGTCTTTATATATACATCATATTCCTTTGTTCCTATATTTGTATAGTTTTATTGGACTGGTAGGTGTCTTGACTGTTCCTCGTCATTACTCCACCGAGGTTAGTCTTGATACTTACTGGGCACCGCTGTGGTGTGCTCATGCTACTCTTCTGCATATTTTTGTTGTGCAGATCCAGGTACTTCCACTCAGTCTTATCATCCTTGAGGCGAGGTACTTTTGTAGAGACTTCGAGGTATATCTGCTGCGTCCGCAGACCGAGGAGTCCCTTTCTATCTTTCTGTAAATAGTATAGCCCTTCAGTAATTTTCCTTTGTTTAGACATTTCCGGAGTTAGAGCTTCTTATGTATCTCTTAGCTTGTGATTCATGAGATTCCGGGTTTTGGGAATTGTTGTTAGCTTCGAGAGTTGTTATTGTATGTGCCGAGTGGCACCTTAAACACTGTTTCATTTTACTATTTCGGGTTTTAATTATTTCTTCCGCAATTATTGTTTATATTCCGCATTGTTAGGCTTACCTAGTCGTAGAGACTAGGTGCCGTCACGATGGTTCACGGAGGGCGAACCGGGGTAGTGACAGAATCATTCTTTCAAATCAATTCTGAACAACCTGAAAATCGAAACTGACAATTCACACCTAGTCATAAAAAGAATACAAAATGTTCATCGCAAGTATTTTGCCAGTTTATATTTCGATAGTTTTATCTTGTTACGATAAATTCCATAATTATGCATTTCGCAATTTTTATAAGATTATTTTCTGATTATAATATAAATTATATTATAAAAATACTTATCCTTTCTATCTATCAGTTATACATGTGTTTACCCGTAAAACGGTACAGTTGAATTTCTACGTGGTTTCTAGAAAAATAAACTAATTTGATCTTGAAAATGATAAAATAAGTATGCAATACTTAGCCTTAAAATGCATATGAAATAGCAGAGATGACAATTCCGAGAACAAGGTTTCCGGGCACGGCAGTGATGAAATCAAAAAGTGAGAAAGTAAAATTGTATTAAGCTTTGTATAGAATGTAGTGTAAGTTTTCCGGAAAATCCGTGTCCTCTACAATGAAACTAAGCTCACTATTTATAGCCGTGTCTAGGGAAGGGGGTCCTAGGATCGTGCCCTCCTTTAATGTCAATTATGACGGCCATTGATGAAGACGTAACGGTAGATCACATAAATGTCAAACTCCCTGTAACGTGCCGTCGCTCTTAATGCTGCAAAATATTCTTTATTAAGTGCTACCGGGTGTAGAGCATTTAATACACCTTTATGAACGTAATCCCTTCTGGTGACAAGCGGAATAACAGCGTTCGGTCTTTGGCCATCCCCGTCTTGGGTTCCACGTATCCTTCCTTTAGATGACCACGTCTCCATAGCTTGCAATAAACCATCGGGCTTTTGATGTTCAATCTTAACCTGCTGACAGTTAGGACACTGAGCCACAAACTCTTCTATATCCTTTTTCATTCCGTCCCACCAATACACTTCCCTGATATCATGATACATCTTTGTTGCTCCTGGATGGATAGAATAACGAGAATAGTGAGTTTCTCCCATAACCTGTCGACGCAGCCCTACAACATTAGGCACACATAATCGACCTCGATATCTGAGGACCCCATCTCAAAGACGACAACCAATACTCTAAAATTCCGATACGAATCTAACCAAGTACTCAAAAATGCACTTCTCCGGTGAAAAGACCTCCGGACGGCTCAAATCTAACCAAATTAACTTCAAAGCATAAATAAAACACATAAGAAACTATTCCGGATAAAAAATTCTCAATCTTTAACAAAATCCAAAAATTGGTCCGAAAGTCAACCCCCGGGCTCGCACCTCAGAACCCGAAATTTTTTATAAAATCCGAATACCCATTCCAATATGAGTTTAACCATACAAAATTTATTAAATTCCGATACTATTTAGCCCCTCAAATCATGATTTTTCATTTTACGAATTTTCTTCAAAAACCAACATTTTCCTCAACCCAAATCACAAATTAAATGATAAAAATAAAGACAAATTCATGGAATATAATCAATTCTAGGTGAAAAATACTTACCCAATCATTTTGCTTGAAAAACCCACAAGAAATCGCTCAAAACCGAGCTCTAGAACTCCAAAAATGGTGAAAATGGCAAACCCTCGGAATAGAGTACTATTTATTCTGCCCAGGTCTTAAAGAATCGCGAACGTGGAGGAAGTACCGCGTTCGCGAAGAAGAAAAAGGAGGGCTGCCCAGTTGTGCTTCGCGAACGCGACAGCATGCACGCGAACGCGAAGAAGTAAAATATTATGGCCCAGACATTGCTCTTCGCGAACGCGTGAACTAGTACGCGAACGCGAAGAGTGGAGCGGCATAACTACGCGAACGCGTAAACGCGAAGAGTGGAGCGGCATAACTACGCGAATGCGTGAGGGGGACGCGAACGCGAACGCGATGAAGGATAAGGCAGAGCTTCGCGAACGCGAGGCATATTACGGGAACGCAAAGAAGGAAAATGAGGCAACCAGCAACAACACATTGCGTACGCGAAAGGCTGTTCGCGATCGCGGAGAAGGAATACCAGAAGCATAATACGGCAGTCCAAACAATGGGAAAATGACTTGAAGCCCACTCGGAACACACCCGAGGCCCCCGGGACCCCGTCCAAACACACAAACAAATTATATAACTTAACACGGACTCGCTCGAGGTCACAAATCACATCAAACAACGCCGAAATGACGAATCACACCAAGAATCGAACTTAGGAACTTTCAAACCTTCCAACTTCCAAAACTCATGCTGAAACCTATCAAATCAACCCGGAATGACGCCAAATTTTGCAGACAAGTCCAAAATGACATAACGGAGCTGCTCCAACTCTCGGAATCGCATTCCGACCCCGATATCACAAAATTCAACTATGGGTCAAACTTCTCCATTTTCCAAACTTCAACTTTCGCCGAAACGCCTCAAATTACACTACGGACCTCCAAATCCGAATCCGGAAGCGCGCCTAAGTCCAAAATCACCATACGAAGCTGTTGGGATCACCCACGACCCATTCCGGGGCCATTTACTCAATAGTCCAATTCTAATCAAATTCTCACCGTTTAAACTTCCAAAATTAGTTTCCTTCTTCCAATTCGACTCTGATGCATCCGGAAACAAAATCCAATCATGTACGCAAGTTGATACACATCATATGAAGCTGCTCGTGACCTCAAACTGCCGAACCGGATGCAATTGCTCAAAGTGACCAGTCAGGTCGTTATATCCTCCTCCACCTAAACATACATTCGTCCTCGAACGTGCCCGGAGTCGTTCCAAAACCATCGAACCACTACATGAGCTCACTATACATACACCCGGGGATGATTCCCCATCACCCAACCTAAACAGAACTGACAATGCAACTTAACTGAAGATCTCATCTCCTCCTTAGCCCATAACCTTAGAACAGAACCCAAACCTCAACATCTGAAATTTATCATCGGATCTGAATCCCACGTCATCACACTGCATGGACCTGAAAAAGCTGAATCGAGCCAAATTCCAATCCAAAATACAATCACACGCTGCTCCATACAACTCAAATGCCCGAAGCAATAACCTCTGACCACCATAGCTGCTCAAATAATATTCTGGATGCCGGCGACACACTTCACATTGAATATAACCTTATTCCAGACCTCCACATCGTTGTTCATGATAAAGAAATATGCGGGAACTTATAGCTGCCCATGAAGACAACAAGTCAAGAAGCTCTCTCGCCCGCCAAGGGCCACCACCCAAATCTCAACAGAAACACCCTCATACTTCCAAACACTCTTCACCCCCGATACCATAGTACAAATCTCAGGTCTAAGAACCTCATCTCAGCCAGTACAAGCAGCCCAACTAACAACTCACCACGGAACCACACGGATTCTCACACTACACAGTTCGTACACCAAACCAGCAATAACTAAATTATGCAGCACAAATAAGAGAAAGCCAAGTATAAGAATTGTCTAACAAGTACAACAAGTGTGACAACAAAAGTATAGTCTTTCACCAAATTGTCCCACAGAGGGAAAATACAACGCCAAATAAACACAATGAAAAGGTAACCCACATAACATCCGCTGCGGCGAGCAGCCCGCTCCCAAATACTCATCAAGCCAAAATTCTCGGGTTCACTGAACATATGAATACTGATATCAAGTATAACAGAGTGCACAAATAAAAATGTGGAAAGTAAATGAAAGTGCTAAAACATGAAAGAAGCAAGCACAACTAAGGTGCCATGAGCAAATCAACATCACGAGGGCTACCTCGCCTGCACCGCCATAAGGCCTACACAAAATTACAACATGCGTGGGGAATAATCATACAACCTCATCGCCTAACACATCATAAAAGAGTAGCACATATCATAGGCTAGGGGCACAGATAATATCCATTCTGCCTGATATCATAACCATAATGACTATCTCACATGAGCACACAACATTGACCTGATACAAGATACATATTCTCATTGAGCTTTCAAATAGCCCCCATCCCAAATCCTGATTATTTCCACATAAGTAAATATCCTTCAAAAAGATCCACATCAACCTACCAATAATACATGCTATTAATTATCCCATTCTCAACATTTCTCCACAATCCGCAATTAGGAGATAGTGCAAATATGAGGGCATCTAGCCCCAAAACCTCAGGAATACCAAAATTTCCATACCCGAACTCAACTACACAAATCAAATGGCTGATACATCACTCACACCCTATCGTTCTACTGAAGCTCTCATATAGAGTTTCTGACCGCGTAACAAAACATGAACCTCGGAAGCCTCAAAAATCCAGTAATCACCATGCTACCAGCCACGCACTACAAACCAAAACTCAAGGTCCTTTCCAAAAATGCACACTCTTCACCTATGATAGCCGACAATGCCAATGCTCTATTAATTTCAGATACCGATTTAGGAGAAACTACAATGTACCATATATTCCTTATGCCCATGGTAGACACCGAACTCAAGCCGTTGCCCAAACCATCGAGAACTCCCCGAGATCCACCCGCACGTAGCTAAGACATTAGGACCGTATCTCCCCAAATCAACCGAGTCACACAAACCTCCCAATACTAGAGTGCTGCCACAAATGCTAGTAGAGAATTCCCATTTGAAAGGACCAAGTACTTCCATCACTATGCTGACCCAACACTACTGAGCTGACCCATTTCTTCGGATAGTCGATATGTAATAATCCCAATCAAAGTCCCAAATATAGATGATCCTAACATGAACCACGTATCCAGAAGCTCATAAACCACTGCATTTCCTCTGAAGCACCCCATTCTGCCGCAACCACGACACCCACACTGAATAGACCTCCTGTGAATCTGAAGTTGTTCCTCTGACTCCCCTTGATGCTTAAATGTAGACCCATTATTGACGTAGAAATACTGTAAGCCCCAACATCATCTCGTGCAAGATCTCAGGCGCTGGTCATACCCCAAATACGGGAACCTACCAATATTGCATATACATATACCTTAGGCTAAGCTGATATAAATCTGACCCTGCCATCTGAATGCCGCTATTGGACTCCTCCACTTGGCGCAAAGCTAAAAAAATAACATCTAATGATCCGCAAAACTAACCTTCACAGCTCGTACAACACAAATCACAAGGCACTCCAATACCACCAGCTACCCTCAATCAACATCCACCTCGCGACCCAGCCATGATCTCGATGACTAGCCAATCAATCAAACCTTCCCTAGCTCGCACTCATCAACCAGATGCCAGAAACCGCTGTGCCTCCATATGAACAACTGAATAGCCTCTCAATGCCTCTGTATCTCCAGTCTGGATGACACGTTGAGAAAATGTCTGAGCATTCCTGACTCCCTCGTAGTCCGTCTGTAGCATCATGAACCACTGGCGCATAGCGGACACTGAGGGCGTAATATTACACATGAGTGGATGTAAAGGACCATAAGTTATATACTTCGAGCTGAATCAATGTCGCACGATTAGGAATGAAAGAAGTGGAATTTCCTAACAGTTCTGTAGCCTCTCGAAGATAAGTACAGACGTCTCCGTACCGATCCGCAAGACTCTACTAAACCTACTTATGACTCGTAGCACCCATGAACCTAGAGCTCTGATACCAACTTGTCAAGACCCAAAATCCCTCCGAATGAGTCGTGATGTCACCTAGTCTCTAAACTTGGTAAGCCTAACATTTACTGAAATAACCTTAACATTTACTGACTTCAAATTAAATAACTCTCAATAAATCACAATTCCCAAAACCGGTGGTACAAGTCATAAGCCTTTCTAAGAGTAGTTATACAAAATAAATACAACACTGTTCCAGAACAAGAAGGAGTCAATGGAACGTCAATACAAACGAAGGTGACTCCGAGGCCTGCGAATGCAGCAACAGGTTACCGTGAGTCTCCACCGCGACGACCCGCACAATTACTATCGATCATTACCTGGATCTGTACATAAAAATGTACAGAAGTGTAGCATGAGCACACCACGGCGGTGCCTAGTAAGTATCAAGACTAACCTCGGTAGTAGTAACGAGGAATAGTCAAGACACCTACTGGTCAAATAAAATGAACAGGATATGATAATAAAATATCGAGGTAAATATAACGAGGTAATACCAACAACGGAGAGAAATCAAAATACAAACAGTAGGAACAATAAAGGGAGAACACGAGTAGTAACGAACAATAACCAAGTAAATCAGATAACCAAGGAAATCAACACTGATATAACAGAACAGAGACAAGTAAGAATGTATCCAAATAAAGAAAGCAATGCCAACTCAACCAATCACATCATGTCTAGTACATAATCCTGACCATCTCAACCCTCGATTTCTCATATCATAATCTCAACTTCCGAACCTTCAACACACATGGCACCTTGTGCCCCCATATTTTTCCATCTCACTTTTAACAACAAAATCCACATACTATACAATACATAATATCCGTACAATGCACTCAATATGTCCAAGAAGTCCTATTTACCTAATATAAGTAAAATTACAATTTCTAAGCTAATTAGGAAAGTCAGCGAGAAAAGATGAAGTTGTTTCTTTTGAAATCCTTTGAGTAAAGAAAGTACCCATTTTAATTTAAAATACAACATCGAATGGATTATTACCTTTAACATGAGAGTTAATAACGTAAAACTTAGTAGAAATTCCCTTTTAAGAAAAATACAACCTCAGACGGTTTAAGGGGATATAGTTGAGAAACTGATTGAATTAAGGATGTAACAAATATTGAAGTTTGAAGTATTGGAACGTATATATATATATATATATATATATATATATATATAAACATTGTGGGTTCTAACACAAAGGATCACAGCAGTAAAGCAATTTAAATAGTTTAAACATTTGAATTGATAATAACAAATAAACACAGCAGCAGAAAGTGCACGGCATCGCCCTTCGTGCTTTTACTCTCGTTCTCACCATAAGAATCAATATTCACTTTTATTCTTTCTTGTTGCGGCGTGCAACCCGATCCCAATCATATAGTACTGTTGCGGCGTGCAACCCGATCCAAATCATATAGTGATGTTGCAGCGTGCAACCCGATCCCATATAATATTGTTGCGGCGTGCAACCCAATCCCATATAATATTATTGCGGCGTGCAAACCTATCCCAATATACAAATCAACACCAATCACAAAAGAATCTCGGCAAGGGAACAATAGTATAACAACAATATCCCCGCAAGGGAACAATAACATAACAACAATATCCCGGCAAGGGAAACAATATCATAAGCAATAACATCCCGGCAAGGGAAACAACAGGTACATAATAAGGGTCACGGAAAAGCCAAGAAGCACGATAACCTCAACAAAACAACAAGACATAATAAGCACGTGATAAATACACCGATAACCATAATAATTGGACATGTAACCTATTTGCATGAAGTCATAGAGGGACTCACAATCAAGAAGTATCAAAACAATAAGGAAGAAAATTATTTCAATTAAGGCAATTAAGGGTCAATGTAACACGTAAGAATTAGAGGAAAGCTAACAACATCATATGGAGCATATAGAGAAAATTTAAGCAATTAACCCACTCATAACAGGATACTTTTCACATAATGAACATAAGGACCTAAGAACCCTAGAGCAAATTTTTCACAAATAAGTCCGAGCACACACTCGTCACCTCGCATGCACAGACTACAATTAGCATAGAAGACTCAAATCCTAAGGGGGAGTCCCCCACACAAGGTTAGGCAAGATACTTACCTCAAAGACGACAACCGATACTCTAAAATGTACTTCTCGGGTGAAAAGACCTCCGGACGGCTCAAATCTAATCAAATTAACTTCAAAGCACAAATAAAATACATAAGGAACTATTCCGAATCATAAAGTCTCAATCTTTAACAAAATCCAAAAATCGGTCCGAAAGTCGACCCCCGGACCCGCGCCTCGAAAGCCGACAAATTTTACAAAATCCGAATACCCATTACAAAATAAGTTCAACCATACAAAATTTATTAAATTCCGATACCATTTGGCCTCTCAAATCATGATTTTTCATTTTAGGAATTTTCTTCAAAAACCAACATTTTTCTTAACTCAAATCACAAATTAAATTATAAAAATGAAGACAAATTCATGGAATATAATCAATTCTAGGTGAAAAATACTTACCCAATCACTTAGCTTGAAAAACCCACAAGGAATCACTCAAAATCGAGCTCTAGAACTCCAAAAATGGTGAAAATGACAAACCCTCGGAATAGAGTACTATTTATTCTGCCCAGGTCTTAAAGCATCGCGAACGCGGAGAAAGTATCGCGTTCGCGAAGAAGAAAAGGAAGGCTGCCCAGTTGTGCTTCGCGAACGCGACAACATGAACGCGAACGCGAAGAAGTAAAATATTATGGCCCAGAGATTGCTCTTCGCGAACGCGTGAACTAGTGCGCGAACGCAAAGAGTGGAGCGGCATAACTACGCGAACGCGTGAGGGGGACGCGAATGCGAATGCGATGAAGGATAAGGCAGAGCTTCGCGAACGCGAGGCGTATTACGCGAACACGAAGAAGGAAAATGAGGCGACCAGCAACAACACATCGCGAACGCCAGAGGCTGTTCGCGATCGCAGAGAAGGAATACCAGAAGCAGAATACAGCAGTCCAAACAATGGGAAAATGACCCGTAGCCCACCCGAGGCCCCCGGGACCCCGTCCAAACACACAAATAAATTATATAACCTAACACGGACTTGCTCAAGGTCACAAATCACATCAAACAACGCCAAAACGAGAAATCACACCAAGAATCGAACGTAGGAACGTTCAAACCTTCCAACTTCCAAAACTCGTGCTGAAACCTATCAAATCAACCCGGAATGACGCTAAATTTTGCCGACAAGTCCAAAATGACATAATGGAGCCGTTCCAACTCTCGAAATTGCATTCCGACCCCGATATCACAAAAGTCAATTATGGGTCAAACTTCTCCAATTTCCAAACTTCAATTTTTCCAACTTTCGTCGAAACGCCTCAAATTACCCTACGGACCTCCAAACCTGAATCCGGACGCGCGCCTAAGTCCAAAATCACCATAAGAAGCTGTTGGGATCACCCACGACCCATTCCGGGGTCGTTTACTAAAAAGTCCAATTCTGATCAAATTCTCACCGTTTAAACTTCCAATTCAACTCCGATGCATCCGGAAACAGAATCCAATCATGCACGCAAGTCGACACACATCATATGAAGCTGCTCGTGACCTCAAACTGCCGAACCGGACGCAATTGCTCAAAACGACCAGTCGGGTCGTTACAATATTTAAAATAAACTACTATAACAAGTTACTTATTTTTCTTTATTTTACCATCAATATTTACTATAATAATATAATTTCAATTAGCGTTTAAATGATTTAATCATATTATATTTTAGATTGTCAAAAAATCTAAATAAATTCAAAAGGTAAATATCCAAAGTTGCTCTTATACTATTTAAAATTGCTCAATTTTATCTTCAATTATATTTTTAGTTCATTTTTACCCTTGCAGTTAGCAGATCTTTTTGAGTTTTCCCTTTATCATTAACCGTGCTTCTGCTAAAATAATTGGATGTCACATGTTCATATTTTTTTGAATGAAAAAATCAAAATTTATTCCACAACTTTGATTAATAACCTCAAATTGGAGCGTCATTAAAGATTAAAGAAAGAAAAAAAGAGAATTGTTACTAAAAATTAGTCGGAAACAACATTTCTACATTTACGGTTAGAATGAGGTCCGCATACACATTAACCTCCCCATATCATACTTGTGAGATTATACTAGATTTGTTATTGTTTTTGTTTTAACTAAAAACTGGTAATAATATTACATTCCAATAAATAATGGGATTTTTACCTAGCTTACTATAATTGAAACCTATTCACTACCTTTATTTAGGTTTCTTCTTAATTACTTTGTATATCTATATTTACAAGTTATATACAAATCATAAAAAAGAAAAAGATTCAAGATCCCTTAATTTTAGCTCGTCAGTTACATGACACTCACACTTATTTCCAATAACCCCTCCTACGTTTAATATTCTGTTGCTTTTCCAATGGATATCAACAATATTTTCTCATTTCTTAATAATCATACAAAATCTCTCTTTTATTTTTATACCCCCCCCCCCCTCCAAAGAAAAAACGATTTCTTCAAAGGTTTTCAAATTCAGTTTCTCTCTTTCTTACTAATCACCCAAAATCTATATTGATACAATGCAAATAAAATTCAGAATATTGCTCTAGAATCAAGTTGTGGGTAAGTTTTAAATCTTGTTTGTTTTCTTTCTAAAGTCTTTATTGTATGTGACTTGTATATGATACATCAATACCCAAAACAATACTTGATACTATACTAATATAATTATAATACGATTATATTAGATTTTTAGCGTAGAGTTGTGATTGAATCTTGAAGAAGATGAAGATCATAATTGTATCACGATTTTTCAGAAATGTATTGTGATTATATTATAATTATATACGTATCATAATTGTTGAAGGAATTGTATTACAAATGTATGCTAATTATATATTCATTGTATATTGTTACGAGCAGTTGTGAGTTTGTGACGAATTTCACAATTTGTATCACTAATATATGATAATTATATATTAATTTATTAGTATTATATCATGTATTATTGTGTGCATTAATGTACCATATACAAGATAGAAACAATTGTGATACAAATATGATACAATTATGTTTAAGGCATTGATATATCTGATACAATTCAACAATTATGATACAATTATTATACAGTTATCATATAATTCCTGAATATTTCTTCATTTTTAGTGTTGCCCAGTCTCCCAGCAAAAGAACGATTAAATTGATAATTTTTTAGTAATATAAAGTTGTCGGCAATGGTGGGAAAGAGAGAGTATGGAGATTCTGAGCATAGATTAAGAGATTTTGATGTAAAAAAATAATGGGGTGAGAGTCTTTTAAGTAGCAACGTATACTATTTGTAAGAAAATCTAAATACTTATTAAAAACTATAAAATATAAAAAACATAAGTAAATAAGTTTCTGACGTAGTATAACGGGATAAAAATTCCATAAATAATGTACACGACAAACTCGACCCCTTTCACCAATTTAAATTTGCAGGCCCAAAAAGGATAATTGGCAAAGTTTAGGGAGAAATTCAAAAATAGTCAGATTTACAAGTGGTCGTTCAAAAATAGCCACAGTTTCAAAAGCAATCGAAATTTAGCCACTTTTCATGTAAAGATAAATCTGAACGAAAATACTGTTCAAAATCCGGAAAAATACTCCAGCATAATATACTGGAGTTTCAGTATATTATACTGGAGTTCCCGTATAATATACCGTTCCAGCATAATAAACTGGAGTTTGGAGCACCGGTGCTCCTGTACCGGTCCAACATAATATGTTGGAAGTTCATACACAGGTGCACCGAACTCCAGTATATTATGCTGGACCGGTCTCTGTTGCAGCAAAATAGTGGCTATTTTTCAATGACTTGACAAACACTGACTATTTTTGAATGACCGTTCCGAAAATTGAATAGACCGTGCTATTTTAACCAAAGTTTATGATTAGGAGAATCTACGTGGTCTACCCATTAAAAACACAACTTAACTCCATATACTTTTAAAATATTTATTTTACATTCTATACCTATTTTATAAAACTTTATTTACTTCTTAAATCTTTAATATCATTATATGGCATTAAACATATCCCACCTTTTATGGGATTAGATAGTCTCCCCAAATTCTTTTAGGATATCTTCAATGAACATTTAATTGGAATAAAACACTGTATCTTTCTCGATACAATGTATCATGAATTCTTGCACTGATTTATTCTCTTCCTTAATCACATAATTAATTCTTCACAAGAAATTAGCGGACTGTGGAGGAAAAGATGAAGAGGAAATTGGCTTGCTTGCTGTAGCGATTAGAATATTATGGTTTTTATTTATGACTGAATAATGTATTCTTTTTTGGAATATTATGGGGTTTTCTTTAATTATGTTTGAATACAATATATTGCTTTGAATATTATTTGACTAATGGCAATATTAGTTGAATACTGCACTAAAATATGTAAATATTGTATTACAAATTAAAATATTGTGGTTTTTACTTAGAGTTGAATGGTGTATTCTAAATTAGAGTATTGTGGTACAATTTAAATATTATATTTAAAATTAGAATATTATGGTGTTTATTTATGGTTGAATATTGTATTCTTCGTTAGTTAGAATTATGATTTTTCTTTAATTTTGATTTGAATACAGTAGTAGTGATTAGAATATTAAATTTTGTGAATATTATATTCCAAATTAGAATATCGTAGTATGTAATTATAATTGAATGTTATATTCCAAATTAGAATATTATGACATGTTTTGTTGATTATTGTATTCCAAATTTTTAAAAAATCACATAATAGAAAAAATCGATTTGCAACCAAAATCGATAATAACCCCATTAATAGAAAATTCACATAATTATCATTTTTTCATACTCCACCATATTAAATCATGATCGGTATATCTTTCATTGCAATTGATGAAGTTTTATTGGATTATATAAAACTTGTTAGATAAAAAATAAAGGATGGAGAAGAAGAATAAAATGTTAAGAGTAAATTAAAGAGGTAAATTTCAATATTACCAATATTATGTACTTAACTATGCACGTTTCAACAGTTATGCCTAAATTTAAGGGATTTTATCCCCTTAAAAGTAGTGGGTAAGATTCTGTATTTTAGTTAGGCAGGTATACGGTATAATTATAATTTGGATTTATCATGTAATTCAATAGTTAGGCATATAGGGTAAACAGTTTCTATAGATGGGTATACGGTGTTTTTTGCCCTTATGATTATCCCCTGGACCAAACAAGAACATAGCAGCAATGTTACCCTGAGGCTTCAGGTCGGAGAAACTCACTAAGCGCTCTAATGAGCTGATCAGTTTTCTTCTATCCAAATCTCCGCTACCAATACCAAAATGGAAGCAGCGCCTATTTTGGTCTGCTCAAAGGTACCATCTTTCTGTTGTAGCTCATCAAAACATAACCCCTTTTCTTACAGATCTTTCCACAAACAGGTGGTGCGCAAGTTCCGTGTAAACAACTTAAACCCCCGGAGAAATCTTGAAATACCCAAATCCCACTTGCGTAGTTCTTTCTCAATTCCCTTCAGCAATGTCAGTTCTTCTCCGTCCCAGAAATTCTCCTGTTGTTCGCCGTATAATGGTAGATTTGGGTCATTACTGCCAGTCCAATGTTCACATTCAAATACAAAAGAAACAGAAAAGGTGGTATCTTTGGAGTCACTGAAGATGGGGTTTTCCCAATTGACCCCATTTGGCTTGTTTAAGTGGGCTTTGGTGTTTTCAGTTACTATTGCTGCTACAAAGTGGGTTGTGAATGTAATGTTGAATCCGTTCTTTTGGATGTATTTTAGTATGACATGGTTATTCTGGCCTTGGTTAGTTGCCATAAGCCTAGCAAGTTACAGTCTTTATTGCTTAAACAAGCATTTAAATAGGGAAGCGAGTGAATTAGAACAATTTGCTATTGTTACTTCAGCTTTCACTTGGCTTACACTTGTCCCTCCTGCACATTTCAATGGTTTTCTTGAAGGCTGGCCTGTTGTGTTCTTTTTCGTGTACCACTATTTCTTTTTCTTGAACGTGAGTGTTCGAAAACGACTGTATGGTGACTATAACCCGAGAGAGCATGACCCCAAATGGGATATTAGCCTACCCAATTGGAAGAAGTTGTTGTTTTGTGTTGGAGTTATGGTTGGTCATTGGCTTGCGGCATTTGAAGGGCCAGAATTGCATCTTATCCCTGGAGGATGGAGTAATTTGGGTATATGGGTTTTGATCTTGATGACTTTGTTTATGCAGTATCATTCGACGTTGTATTTAGCCAAGTATTCGGAGAAGGTGGTTGTGCCTACTGCTGTCGTACAGTTTGGCCCATATCGGTTCGTTCGCCATCCTATTTATGCTTCGACCATGCTCTTGTTTGTTGCTTACTGTGTTGCACTTAGGGCGCCATTGAGCGCTCTCTTCATTGCTGTTGTTTGCTCCCTGTACTATGGGAACAAAGCTAGATTAGAGGAAAGTTTAATGGTAGAGAACTTTGGTGAGAGATATATGGAGTATGCAAGTAAAGTTAGACACAAGCTTATTCCTTTCGTTTATTAGCACAAGTTGTTGTGAGTTGCATAATGTTTTCTAGTGTAATGCGGGAAAAGAGAATTAGAATATGAACACCTCAATTGGCTTTTGTTCTGTTGTTTCAAATGTAGTTCCCCTGTTGTTATGTCTCTTTTGTCGGGATTTCCTGTTTATTAATGCTTATTTTTTACTTACTCAAGGCCACTTATCCTCATGGTGCAGCTTTCAGTATTGCTCGTTTCCATTGCTGAGCAATTCTTGAATAGATTGACAGAGATAATCTCCAGTTGATTTTCTTTGGCAATGTACATTTTAACCCAAATAAGTTGAACAACAACAACAACAACAACAACAAAACAACAACAACAACAATTGATTTGTTTTCACCTGATTTTTTTTTTCAGATTTCCTAACCTGTGAATGTATTAGTGATGTTGTTATATCCTTTTGACATTAAATGTTGGAATTACTTGGAAACAGGGTTTGTTGCTTTGGTAGCCAGACATGTTAGAAGGATTTCTGTTGGATTTTGCTTGGCACTTTCGCCACATACTCTGGCTGATATTATCTGCTTAATTGCTGATATTATTAGGATTCTACCACCTACTGGAGCGAGATATTTTTTTTATCCTCATTTCTTGCCATGGTTGCATTACTTTTTGATCCTTAGCCTGATAAGACTTTTGTTGGTCAATAATTACTTACACCAATATATTTATATAGAAGAGCCAAGTTGGTCGACCAAAGGTAAAATTGGACATTTAGCTTAGTTATGAAGATGTAAAATGGTGATTTTACATGGCTTTTCAAAGGGACACGTGCGTGCTACAGCTGATTCTGATTCTCTTTTTCCAACTTTTTTCATTTCGTTGTCTTCTCCATATTTTCTTCTGCTCAATCCTTCTTTCTACCTTTCTTCCTTCATTGTCTTCTCCACTGTGTCTTATGAGTTAGTATTATTGCTCTGGATTTCCCAAAACAATAAACAAAATACCAGTAATCTGACCTTGATGCTGTACCTACCATTTGGATCAAGCAAGTTGCCTGTGTCTGTTGCTAGAAAGGGAGTCCTGGAGTAGCTCTCTAGTATTTCTGAACATGGTGGGAAGAGATCAAGATGATTCGTCCTAGAACATGGAAAATGGAAACAAAAAAAAGATGACTGGAAAAGTTACAAAGAGCAAGGGAGAAGTAGACTTACCAGAACTATTAGAGAAGTCAGCTGACAAGTCTGAGAGACCAAAATTTTGAGAAATTTCCCCTAAAAATCCAAATGAAGTGGTGTTAGCTTCTGGAAGTCTGTTGAGAGGTTGTGACTTCAACTGCATGCTATTAAATGACGAAATAGATGCACCACCTAGTGCAAAACGTGACTCCAAGAAACTGCTATGAGCACCAATATTGAAATGAGAATTGGTAGCATAGTTCGGTTCTGTCTTAATAATCTTTCCCTCGATTGTTTGTCTCATCCCCATATTCGAGGGTTGAGCCGACAAGATATTTGGAGTAACATTAATCTTCCTGCTTTGTGCAGAAACATCATCTGCTGTTTGCATGCACGAAAGAAATGCCGAGCTGCAATTACTGAAAGTGTTGGGTAAACTGGTAGGAATTGACTCATGCATGTGTTCAGGCTTTGAAGTATATCCAATATTTGTTGGACTTTAAAGCATTGGACTTCAAAGACTTTAAGCATTGGGCTTTAAAGTCTAAGAGTGTGAATTGGAAATGGTGGGAAATAAAATGGAGGGAAAAGAAAATTTGAATGAAGTGAGCTTTTGTCTTGAACTTTGTCCCTCATTGGTGAGGGACAACTACATTTGTGTGTATATATATAGAATCACTTCTTAAAGCTCTAAAAAGGAGTTGAAGAGAATGAACCCTCGCGTCGTCGTCGTCGTCGTTGCTCGTCTCGGCTTCGGATTTGTCAAACGATCGATAAGATTATTTTTGGACAAAATTTATTTAATTAATTATTTAATAATTAATTAAATGTCAGTTAGTTAGCCGCTGTCCGGGCGTGACCGCGGTAGGACCGCGCCAGAACACTGCTGCAGATTCAGAAAGTCACTCTAGCCGCGGTCCTGGCGTAACCGCGCGCAAACTTCTGAACAGACACCTTTTCCAGAACAAACATCACACCTCTTCCAATAATTGCCTATAAATTCTGAGGCATAGCTTCGTTTTTAACACACTGAAAAAATTACAAAACTTCATTCTTTCTGAAAATACTGCATTCTAATTCGCAGTCTCTCTCTCTCAAATTTGTAAGTGTGATTTTGCTCCGTTTTTTGAGTTCGTTGGTATCCTGCAGTTTGTATTGCCACTGTTGCAGGAAGGTTTATTCCGTTTCATCCTGGGAGGATTTAATCCATTACCTTGGCAACGTGTGAGGGGGTTAAAATTCCTTAAGGACGCACAAGCAAATTGTGGACTTGGAATATTTCTTATTCTTTACTGTTTTCCAGTTTCTTTTATTCTTCTAACAATTTTTTTTGATTTTGTGTTTTAACACAGTAGCGGATTACAAGCTTAAGGAATTTTATACTAACGTTTCTGCGTTGAAATATATATTAAATTGTTATTTATATTTTGTATACTGGTTTGGAGACTAAAGCCTTCGTGCTTTCTACACCAATAATTGTTCTATCCGGTTTGAAGTATATCAAAACTTTACCGGAATAATAAACCTACGGGTTTGAAGTATATAAAAACTTCACCATTGTTACGTGTTGTATGTTTGGTTTGGTATTCAGTTTGAAGATATCAAAACTTCATTGATTTAACAAAGTTCTGTTTTCTTTTCAACTTTACAGAAAAAATGACGAATGAAAACCAAACTAATGGAAATGTTGCGGGAACGGGTGCTACTGTTACAAATGTTGCTTCCTCGTCAAGCCGTTCAACTCCTGCTCATGCTATGGCACCAGCAGAAAAACTCGGAAAGTTTTCCGGTATCGACTTCAAATGCTGGCAAATGAAGATGCTCTTCTATCTTACTACGTTGAGTTTGCAGCGATTCATCAAGGAGGATCCTCCGGTCCTGGCTGAAGACACTCCGGATGATGAACGATTTGTTGTAACTGAAGCATGGAAGTATTCTGATTTTTTGTGCAAAAATTACATTTTGAGTTGTTTGGAAGATAGCTTGTACAATGTCTATAGTGTCATGGAAACTTCAAAAGCGTTATGGAATGCGCTTGAGAAAAAGTACAAGACTGAGGATGCCGGACTTAAGAAGTTCGTGGCTGCAAGGTTTTTTGGATTTCAAGATGATTGACACGAGGTCGGTCATAACTCAAGTCCAAGAATTACAAGTCATTGTGCATGACCTCCTTGCTGAAGGTATGGTCATAAATGAGGCCTTTCAAGTCGCTGCTTTAATTGAGAAGTTACCTCCGTTGTGGAAGGACTTTAAGAAGTATCTTAAACACAAGCGGAAGGAAATGACACTAGAAGACTTGATTGTTCGTTTGAGGATAGAAGAAGACAACAAAAATGCTGAAAAGAAGTCACGTGGAAGCTCGACAATAATAAGAGCTAACATTGTTGAGGAGGCGCCATAAAATAAGAAGAGAAAGAAAGCTTCTGGACCAAAGAATTTTCCAAGCAAGAAAAAGTTCAAGGGTAATTGCTACAACTGTGAAAAATCTGGGCATAAGGCCGTGGATTGTCGTGCACCAAAGAATGATAAGAAGAAGAAGAAGAATCAAGCTAACATGGTTGAAAATGCTGAAGAAATGGAGGACTTGTGTGCCATGTTGTCTGAATGCAACTTGGTAGGAAATCCTAAAGAATGGTGGATAGATTCTGGAGCCACCCGCCATGTTTGTACTAACAAGGAGTTATTTTCTTCTTATGCCCCCGCAGGACCCGACGAGACAATTTTCATGGGAAATTCGTCTACAGCAAAAATTGAAGGAGTTGGCAAGATTGCATTGAAGATGACGTCGGGAAAAATAGTGACTCTAAACCAAGTTCTCCATGTTCCAGAAATTCGCAAGAATCTTGTGTCTACCTCACTTCTTGTCAAGAATTGATTCAAATATATTTTTGTTTCTAATAGTGTTGTACTAAGTAAGAACGATATGTATGTAGGAAAAAGTTACCTGAATGAGGGTCTTTTTAAGCTAAATGTAATAGCAGTTCCTATCAATAAAGTTCAATGTTTCTTCTTACTTACTTGAGTCAAACACTTTATGGCATTCACGCTTAGGTCACGTCAACTTCAAAACATTGCGAAAAATGATAAATTTAGAAGTATTGCCAAAATTTGATTGCATTAATACCAAATGTCAAATATGTGTGGAATCAAAGTATGCTAAGCATCCTTATAAGTCCGTTGAAAGGAATTCAAGTCCTTTAGACTTAATTCACACAGATATTTGCGACATGAAGTCAACACCATCTCGCGGTGGGAAAAAGTATTTTATTACTTTTATTGACGATAGCACGAGATATTGCTATTTTATTTACTTAATAGTAAAGATGAGGCAATTGATGCTTTCAAGCAATACAAGAGTGAAGTTGAAACACAACTAAACAAAAAGATCAAAATGATAAGAAGTGATAGGGGTGGCGAATATGAATCTCCTTTTGAAGGAGTATGTTTGGAAAATAGCATTATTCACCAAACAACTGCCCCTTACTCTGCACAATCTAATGGAATTGCGGAGAGAAAGAATCGAACGTTGAAAGAGATAATGAATGCGTTGTTGATAAGTTCAGGTTTACCACAGAACTTGTGGGGGGAAGCTATACTTACAGCTAACCGAATAATCAACCGTGTACCTCATAGTAAAACACAGTCCATTCCCTATGAAAAATGGAAAGGAAGGAAGCGCAACTTGAAATACTTCAAAGTGTGGGGGTGTTTAGCTAAGGTACAAGTTCCTAAACCTAAAAGGGTTAAGATAGGTCCAAAAACGGTTGATTGTGTATTTATTGGATATGTAACCAATAGCAAGGCATATCGTTTTCTGGTTCATAAGTCAGAAAATCCTGAGATTCACGTTAATACGATAATAGAATCAGATAATGCTGAATTCTTTGAAACTATTTATCCGTATAAAAAGGAAAGTGAAGTGACCTACCAAAAGTCAAAACGACCTCGGGAGGAAATAACAGATGGTATGCCTAATGAGGAAAATCCGAGAAGAAGTAAACGTCAACGGACATCTACTTCATTCGGTCCAGATTTTCTGACTTTCCTGCTAGAAAATGAGCCTCGTACCTTCAAGGAAGCAATGTCTTCCTCAGAAGCACAATATTGGAAAGAAGCTGTCAATAGTGAAATAGAATCCATATTGAGCAACCATACCTGGGAATTGGTTGATCTTCCTCCAGGTAACAAAACATTGGGTTCTAAATGGATTTTCAAGAAGAAAATGAAAGACGATGGTACTATTGACAAATACAAGGCAAGACTTGTTGTCAAAGGATTTAGACAGCGAGAAGGTCTTGACTATTTTGACACATACTCGCCGGTAACAAGAATTACATCCATTCGGATGCTAATAGCGTTAGCCGCCTTGTATGGTCTTCAAATCCATCAAATGGATGTAAAAACAGCCTTCTTAAATGGTGATCTAGAGGAAGAAATTTACATGAACCAACCCGAAGGGTTTGTGGTTCCGGGAAAAGAAAAGAAGGTGTGTCGACTTGTTAAGTCCCTTTATGGACTAAAACAAGCACCCAAGCAATGGCATGCGAAATTTGACCAAACAATGTTGTCAAATGGCTTTAAGATTAATGAATGTGATAAATGTGTTTACATTAAGAACGTTCCAAATCATATAGTCATTGTTTGCTTATATGTTGATGATATGCTAATAATGAGCAAAGATATTGCCGACATTCAAGCTACTAAGCGTATGCTTGCTAGTAAGTTTGATATGAAAGACTTAGGAGTTGCCGATGTAATTCTAGGAATTAAAATCTAGAGAACTCCTCAGGGTCTAGCTTTGTCTCAATCACATTGCGTGAAAATGGTACTTGAAAAATTCAAACACTTGGAATTTAGAAGTGCAAGAACTCCAATTGACTTAAATCATCATCTTATAAAGAATAAAGGTGAAAGTACGTCTCAATTGGAGTATGCTCGTGTGTTGGGAAGCTTAATGTACATCATGAACTGTACACGACCTGATATAGCTTGTGCAATAAGTAAACTTAGTCGATTCACAAGTAATCCAAACAAACATCACTGGGTGGCAATGAAACGAGTTCTGGGATATTTGGAATATACCCAAGACTACGCTTTGCACTACAATAAATATCCTGCGGTTATCGAAGGATATAGTGATGCAAATTGGATAACCGGCTCAACAAAAACAAAGTCCACAAGTGGATATATTTTTAATGTTGGTGAAGGAGCAGTATCTTGGAAGTCTTCCAAACAAACGTGCATCGCTCGCTCTACAATGGAATCAGAGTTTATAGCTTTGGTTAAAGCCGGTGAAGAAGCTGAATGACTTCGAAATTTCTTAGAAGACATTCCGTTCTGGCCAAAACCTTTGGCTCCTATTTGCATACATTGCGATAGTGAGGCTGCAATAGGACGGGCAGGGAGCGTTATGTATAACGGAAAGTCTCGTCATATACGACGAAGACATAACACCGTTAGACAACTACTTTCTAGTGGAATTATCACTATTGATTATGTAAGATCAAAGGATAATGTGGCGGATCCGCTTACAAAAGGCTTAACTAGAGAGGGAGTTGAGAAATCATCTAAGAAAATTGGACTATGGCCGAGGACAAGTCAACATGGCGGTAACTCTACCTAGAATTTTGGATGTTCCGAGATCTAGGTTCAAGGAGCTCAAACAAAGTTGTGATTGACCGGTTCAACATTGTCAAAGTAAAATCTTTGGTCCCTTCTCGTGATGAAGACAATGTTCAGTAACAAGGATAGAACTTTACACGTTCTTTAATGATTACCTAAGTTTGATGTGGTATTTATCAAATAGTGTCAATCTAAAGATTACACGTTTAGGAATCACCTATGTAAGTGTGAAGTGGAAGTCGCTTCAATGAGAATTCTGTAAGGCCAATTCTCTACGCACTTATGAAACCAGGCGGTGTTCATGGCTGAAACGAACACAGCAATGAGAACCAAAAGACGGTTAAGGATTGGTTGTGTGACATATGGTTGTCTAGGTATACACTAAAGTTCGACGGTTCAAAGATATCAAATCTACCGATTGACCGAGTATATCCGATATATGTTCACTACGGAAAGTTCAAAGGGAAACCTACTTATCCAGATGCAATTAATCCTTACTTGCAAATCACACAGCTTTCATCTATGATCATTCTTGTTACAGCCATTCTCATTCATGTGGGGGATTGTTGGACTTTAAAGCATTGGGCTTCAAAGACTTTAAGCATTGGGCTTTAAAGTCTAAGAGTGTGAATTGGAAATGGTGGGAAATAAAATGGAGGGAAATGAAAATTTGAATGAAGTGAGCTTTTGGCTTGAACTTTGTCCCTCATTGGTGAGGGACAACTACATTTGTGTGTATATATATAGAATCACTTCTTAAAGCTCTTAAAAGGAGTTGAAGAGAATGAACCCTCGCGCCGTCGTCGTCGCTCGCTCGGCTCGGCTCGGCTTCGGCTTTGGCTTTGGATTTCGATTTTGATTTGTCAAATGATCGATCGATAAGATTATTTTTGGACAAAATTTATTTAATTAATTATTAAAAAAATTAATTAAATGTCAGTTAGTTGGCCGCTGTCCGGGTGTGACCGCGGTAGGACCGCGCCAGAACACTGCCGCAGATTCAGAATGCCACTCTGGCCGCGGTCCTTGCGTAACCGCGGTAGGACCGCGGCAGGACGCACAAACTTCTGAACAGACACCTTTACCAGAACAAACATCACACCTCTTCCAATAATTGCCTATAAATTCTGAGGCATGGCTTCGTTTTTAACACACTAAAAAAATTACAAAACTTCCTTCTTTCTGAAAATACTGCATTCTAATTTGCAGTCTCTCTCTCTCTCAAATTTGTAAGTGTGATTTTGCTCCGTTTTTTGATTTCGTTGGTATCCTGCAGTTTGTATTGCCACTGTTGCAGGAAGGTTTATTCCGTTTCATCCTGGGAGGATTTAATCCATTACCTTGGCAACGTGTGAGGGGGTTAAAATTCCTTAAGGACGCACAAGCAAATTGTGGACTCGGAATATTTCTTATTCTTTACTGTTTTCCAGTTTCTTTTATTCTTCTAGCTGTTTTTTTTGTTTTTGTGTTTTAACACAGTAGCGGATTACAAGCTTAAGGAATTTTATACTAACGTTTCTGTGTTGAAATATATATTAAACTTTTATTTATATTTTGTCTACTGGTTTAGAGACTAAAGCCTTCGTGCTTTCTACTCCAATAACTGTTCTATTCGGTTTAAAGTATATCAAAACTTTACCGGAATAATAAACGTACGGGTTTGAAATATATAAAAACTTCACCATTGTTACGTGTTGTATGTTTGGTTTGGTATTCAGTTTGAAGATATCAAAACTTCACTGATTTAACAAAGTTCTGTTTTGTTTCCAACTTTACAGAAAAAATGACGAATGAAAACTAAACTAATGGAAATATTGCGGGAACGGTGCTACTGTTACGAATGTTGCTACCTCGTCAAGCCATCCAACTCCTGCTCATGCTATGGCACCAGCAGAAAAACCCGGAAAGTTTTTCGGTATCGACTTCAAACGCTGGCAAATGAAGATGCTCTTCTATCTTACTACGTTGAGTTTGCAGCGATTCATCAAGGAGGATCCTCCAGTCCTAGCTGAAGACACTCCGGATGATGAACTATTTGTTGTAACTGAAGCATGGAAGCATTCTGATTTCTTATGCAACAACTACATTTTGAGTTGTTTGGAAGATAGCTTGTACAATGTCTATAGTGTCATGGAAACTTCAAAAGCATTATGGAATGCGCTTGAGAAAAAGTACAAGACTGAGGATGCCGGACCTAAGAAGTTCGTGGCTGCAAGGCTTTTGGATTTCAAGATGATTGACACGAGGTCGGTCATAACTCAAGTCCAAGAATTACAAGTCATTGTGCATGACCTCCTTACTGAAGGTATGGTCATAAATGAGGCCTTTCAAGTCGCTGCTTTCATTGAAAAGTTACCTCCGTTGTGGAAGGACTTTAAGAAGTATCTTAAACACAAGCGGAAGGAAATGACACTAGAAGACTTGATTGTTCGTTTGAGGATAGAAGAAGACAACAAAAATGCTGAAAAGAAGTCACGTGGAAGCTCGACAATAATAAGAGCTAACATTGTTGAGGAGGCGCCACAAAATAAGAAGAGAAAGAAAGCTTCTGGACCAAAGAATTTTCCAAGCAAGAAAAAGTTCAAGGGTAATTGCCACAACTGTGGAAAATCTGGGCATAAGGCCGTGGATTGTCGTGCACCAAAGAATGATAAGAAGAAGAAGAATCAAGCTAACATGGTTGAAAATGCTGAAGAAATGGAGGACTTGTGTGCCATGTTGTCTGAATGCAACTTGGTAGGAAATCCTAAAGAATGGTGGATAGATTCTGGAGCCACCCGCCATGTTTGTACTAACAAGGAGTTATTTTCTTCTTATGCCCCCGCAGGACCCGACGAGACAATTTTCATGGGAAATTCGTCTACAGCCAAAATTGAAGGAGTTGGCAAGATTGCGTTGAAGATGACGTCGGGAAAAATAGTGACTCTAAACCAAGTTCTCCATGTTCCAGAAATTCGCAAGAATCTTGTGTCTACCTCACTTCTTGTCAAGAATGGATTCAAATGTATTTTTGTTTCTAATAGTGTTGTACTAAGTAAGAATGATATGTATGTAGGAAAAGGTTACCTGAATGAGGGCCTTTTTAAGCTAAATGTAATAGCAGTTCCTATCAATAAAGTTAATGCTTCTTCTTACTTACTTGAGTCAAACACTTTATGGCATTCACGCTTAGGTCACGTCAACTTCAAAACATTGCGAAAAATGATAAATTTAGAAGTATTGCCAAAATTTGATTGCATTAATTCCAAATGTCAAATATGTGTGGAATCAAAGTATGCTAAGCATCCTTATAAGTCCGTTGAAAGGAATTCAAGTCCTTTAGACTTAATTCACACAGATATTTGCGACATGAAGTCAACACCATCTTGCGGTGGGAAAAAGTATTTTATTACTTTTATTGACGATAGCACGAGATATTGCTATTTTATTTACTTAATAGTAAAGATGAGGCAATTGATGCTTTCAAGCAATACAAGAGTGAAGTTGAAACACAACTAAACAAAAAGATCAAAATGATAAGAAGTGATAGGGGTGGCGAATATGAATCTCCTTTTGAAGAAGTATGTTTGGAAAATAGCATTATTCACCAAACAACTGCCCCTTACTCTGCACAATCTAATGGAATTGCGGAGAGAAAGAATCGAACGTTGAAAGAGATAATGAATGCGTTGTTGATAAGTTCAGGTTTACCACAGAACTTGTGGGGGGAAGCTATACTTACAGCTAACCGAATAATCAACCGTGTACCTCATAGTAAAACACAGTCCATTCCCTATGAAAAATGGAAAGGAAGGAAGCGCAACTTGAAATACTTCAAAGTGTGGGGGTGTTTAGCTAAGGTACAAGTTCCTAAACCTAAAAGGGTTAAGATAGGTCCAAAAACGGTTGATTGTGTATTTATTGGATATGTAACCAATAGCAAGGCATATCGTTTTCTGGTTCATAAGTTAGAAAATTCTGAGATTCACGTTAATACGATAATAGAATCAGATAATGTTGAATTCTTTGAAACTATTTATCCGTATAAAAAGGAAAGTGAAGTGACCTACCAAAAGTCAAAACAACCTCGGGAGGAAATAACAGATGGTATGCCTAATGAGAAAAATCCGAGAAGAAGTAAACGTAAACGGACATCTACTTCATTCGGTCCAGATTTTCTGACTTTCCTGCTAGAAAATGAGCCTCGTACCTTCAAGGAAGCAATGTCTTCCTCAGAAGCACAATATGGGAAAGAAGCTGTCGATAGTGAAATAGAATCCATATTGAGCAATCATACCTGGGAATTAGTTGATCTTCCTCCAAGTAACAAAACATTGGGTTTTAAATGGATTTTCAAGAAGAAAATGAAAGACGATGGTACTATTGTCAAATACAAGGCAAGACTTGTTGTCAAAGGATTTAGACAGCGAGAAGGTCTTGACTATTTTGACACATACTCGCCGGTAACAAGAATTACATCCATTCGGATGCTAATAGCGTTAGCCGCCTTGTATGGTCTTCAAATCCATCAAATGGATGTAAAAACAGCCTTCTTAAATGGTGATCTAGAGGAAGAAATTTACATGAACCAACCCGAAGGATTTGTGGTTCCGGGAAAAGAAAAGAAGGTGTGTCGACTTGTTAAGTCCCTTTATGGACTAAAACAAGCACCCAAGCAATGTCATGCGAAATTTAACCAAACAATGTTGTCAAATGGCTTTAAGATTAATGAATATGATAAATGTGTTTACATTTAGAACGTTCCAAATCATATAGTCATTGTTTGCTTATATGTTGATGATATGCTAATAATGAGCAAAGACATTGCCGACATTCAAGCTATTAAGCGTATGCTTGCTAGTAAGTTTGATATGAAAGACATAGGAGTTGCCGATGTAATTCTAGGA
The DNA here is from genome assembly GCF_001879085.1 of Nicotiana attenuata. NCBI lineage: Eukaryota > Viridiplantae > Streptophyta > Magnoliopsida > Solanales > Solanaceae > Nicotiana > Nicotiana attenuata. The sequence continues at coordinate 52,167,362 of NC_031995.1, forward strand.
ATTAAAATCCAGAGGACTCCTCAGGGTCTAGCTTTGTCTCAATCACATTACGTGAAAATGGTACTTGAAAAATTAAACACTTGGAATTTATAAGTGCAAGAACTCTAATTGACTTAAATCATCATCTTATAAAGAATAAAGGTGAAAGTACGTCTTTATTGGAGTATGCTCGTGTGTTGGGAAGCTTAATGTACATCATGAGCTGTACACGACCTGATATAGCTTGTGCAATAAGTAAACTTAGTCGATTCACAAGTAATCCAAACAAACATCACTGGGTGGCAATGAAACAAGTTCTGGGATATTTGGAATATACCCGAGGCTACGCTTTGCACTACAATAAATATCCTGCGGTTATCGAAGGATATAGTGATGCAAATTGGATAATCGGCTCAACAGAAACAAAGTCCACAAGTGGATATGTTTTTACTGGTTGTGGAGGAGCAGTATCTTGGAAGTCTTCCAAACAAACGTGCTTCGCTCGCTCTACAATGGAATCAGTGTTTATAGCTTTGGATAAAGCCGGTGAAGAAGGTGAATGGCTTCCAAATTTCTTAGAAGACATTCCGTTCTGGCCAAAACCTTTGGCTCCTATTTGCATACATTGCGATAGTGAGGCTGCAATAGGACGGGAAGGGAGCGTTATGTATAACGGAAAGTCTCGTCATATACGACGAAGACATAACACCATTAGACAACTACTTTCTAGTGGAATTATCACTATTGATTATGTAATATCAAAGGATAATGTGGCGGATCCGCTTACAAAAGGCTTAACTAGAGAGGGAGTTACGAAATCATCTAAGGGAATGGGACTATGGCCGAGGACAAGTCAACATGGCGGTTACTCGACCTAGAATTTTGGATGTTCCGAGATCTAGGTTCAAGGAGCTCAAACAAAGTTGTGATTGACCGGTTCAACATTGTCAAAGTAAAATATTTGGTCCCTTCTCGTGATGAAGACAATGTTCAGTAACAAGGATAGAACTTTACACGTTCTTTAATGATTACCTAAGTTTGATGTGGTATTTATCAAATAGTGTCAATCTAAAGGATTACACGTTTAGGAATCACCTATGTAAGTGTGAAGTGGAAGCCGCTTCAATGAGAATTCTGTAAGGCCAATTCTCTACGCACTTATGAAACCAGGCGGTGTTCATGGCTGAAACGAACACAACAATGAGAACCAAAAGACGGATAAGGATTGGTTGTGTGACATATGGTTGTCTAGGTATACACTAAAGTTCGACGGTTCAAAGATATCAAATCTACCGATTGACCAAGTATATCCGACATATGTTCACTACGAAAAGTTCAAAGGGAAACCTACTTATCCAGATGCAATTAGTCCTTACTTGCAAATCACACAGCTTTCATCTATGATCGTTCTTGTTACAGCCATTCCCATTCATGTGGGGGATTGTTGGACTTTAAAGCATTGGGCTTCAAAGACTTTAAGCATTGGGCTTTAAAGTCTAAGAGTGTGAATTGGAAATGGTGGGAAATAAAATGGAGGGAAATGAAAATTTGAATGAAGTGAGCTTTTGTCTTGAACTTTGTCCCTCATTGGTGAGGGACAACTACATTTGTGTGTATATATATAGAATCACTTCTTAAAGCTCTTAAAAGGAGTTGAAGAGAATGAACCCACGCGCCGTCGTCGTCGCTCGCTCGGCTCGGCTTCGGCTTTGGATTTGGATTTGTCAAATGATCGATCGATAAGATTATTTTTGGACAAAATTTATTTAATTAATTATTTAATAATTAATTAACTGTCAGTTAGTTAGCCGCTGTCCGGGCGTGACCGCGGTAGGACCGCGCCAGAACAGTGCTGCAGATTCAGAAGGCCACTCTGGCCGCGGTCCTGGCGTAACCGCGCGCAAACTTCTGAACAGACACCTTTTCCAGAACAAACATCACACCTCTTCCAATAATTACCTATAAATTCTGAGGCATGGCTTCATTTTTAACACACTGAAAAAATTACAAAACTTCCTTCTTTCTGAAAATACTGCATTCTAATTCGCAGTCTCTCTCTCTCTCAAATTTGTAAGTGTGATTTTTCTCCGTTTTTTGAGTTCGTTGGTATCCTGCAGTTTGTATTGCGACTGTTGCAGGAAGGTTTATTCCATTTTATCCTGGGAGGATTTAATCCATTACCTTGGCAACGTGTGAGGGGGTTAAAATTCCTTAAGGTCGCACAAGCAAATTGTGGACTCGGAATATTTTTTATTCTTTACTGTTTTCCAGTTTCTTTTATTCTTCTAACAGTTTTTTTTTATTTTGTGTTTTAACACAGTAGCGGATTACAAGCTTAAGGAATTTTATACTAACGTTTCTGTGTTAAAATATATATTAAACTTTTATTTATATTTTGTATACTGGTTTTGAGACTAAAGCCTTCGTGGTTCGTGCTGTTGAACACTTGAACTTCCGCTCATGATAGATGAGCCAATTCGTAAAACCGTTTGACACTAGCAATTTTTGGTTGATCTTTAAACTTTTATTTTGTTGTTATCTACTATCACATGTCTTACAAAGGAAAATGACATTTTAATTTTCACTTTCTCATTCGTTGTTTGCAACTCAGGTAGCCACCTTGCGTTCAACTTAAATTTCTTGGAATGTCTTGCTCTCCCTTATCAAGATGTTATAAACCTTGATTGCATTTGAAGGTTTATCAATTAACAGGTTATAGGTGGAAAAAAAAAACAGGTTATGAGCCCTTCGTTCTTCTAGGGATATGGTAATGATGACAAACATAGTAATCTTGCTTTTCGTGGTTTCTTTATTTTTAGTGGGGATTTTAACATAGCTACCAATAAAAATAAAACTATTTATTTTTGTCTATACATTTATTTTTCTACCCATAAACTAATTACATTTCCTACCCATAATAGTTTTTTTGGGAAATTTTTTCTTTATTCTCCAATTCTTTTTTATTTCTATGCTTTTTTTTCTTTTCTCCTTTTCTTTTTTCTCGGTTTCTTCTTATTTTTTTCTTTTTTTCCTTTTCTAATTTCATTTAACTTTTTTTTATATTCTTTTTCTCTTTATAGGTTAATTTCATTTACTGTTTTTACTATTTTTATTATTCTTTTTTTATACTATTACTAAAGAAAAATCAAATTGTGTACCAATTAAATGTAGCTAATACAATAAAAAAATATTAACTAATATATGATACCAGTATAGTATATAGCTACACCAACAGGGTATACAATTGTACGCAAAGAGTTAATTTTTTTTTCTTGTTTTGAGTTTCAAAATAACCACAAACTCAACAAACCCAATTTATGAATTTCAAAGCTTCAAGGTCCTCCAATGGTATATTAATATTTTGCAGAAGCCAGAAGTCTTGGAATTCAAGTCATAGAATAAATCAAAGCAAAAAAAAAAAAAAAAAAGATTTAAATTTTCACTTTGTCCCTCACGCTGGGTAAAAGCTTAAAGCAAATTAAAAGGAAAAATGCAAGTGAATTTACGGGTAATAAGTATACTATTATGATATATTGTATATTATTACAACATACTGTTATGGTATATTGCATATTATTGCAGTATACTATAATAATATATTGTATACTATAATAGTATACTATTGCAGTAAAACTATATACTCCTATCGTATATTGTATACTGTAGCGGTATACTGTTAGGTAACTGTGTTCTTCTTCGATTATTATAATATACCGTTGCAGTATATTATAAACTATAACAGTATACTGTTGCAGTATAGCTATATACTCCTACATCATATTGTATACCGTAGCAGTATACTATTGGGTAGTTGTGTTCTTCTTCGATTTTCAGCTGAAAATTTCGATCTCAATCACCTCAAATTAGCTCCAAATGCTATCAAATTTCAGTATGAACTTTCAGAAGGTATTATAAGTGATATTTAACAGCACCCACTTTGAATCAAACAAGAAATCTTCAAAATAAAAATTTTAAATTCAAGAGCTTCAAAACAAATCTCAATACATGTTCTCCTTCCATTTATTATAAGAATTTTTTTTTTGAAATTAAACTGATTTTGCATTAGCATGTCATGTGGATCATTGAGGAGAAGAGGTGGTCTGGAGGTTGTGTTTGCCTCTGTGTACTTGTAGAAGATTTCAACATACAAAGAAAGACAATTTTGACATAAGTAGTTGCAAATTGTTGGACATAGGCAATGTAAATGGGAACAAATGTTGGATGATTACATAGTTTTCCATGTTAGTAGGGATCCTCTTTCACTATAGGAAGCTACTGGATTTATACCCTTTCCTCACGAGAAATTCAGTAGTTAATATGTAGTTAATCAAATATACCCGCCCTTTCCAAAAGAAAATTCCCGCGATCTTTACTAGTATTCAATTCCGGATCTGACAAATATGGTCTAATTCACTCATTTGCAACAGTTTTCCTTCAAAAGATTTTTTTTCTTTTCAACACACAGACAAAACCTACAAATCACTGCCATAGCTTCCGAGAAAGAAACCCTAGAAGAGAAGAAACAAGAAAAAGAAACAAACGAGCAAGAAGAAAAGGTTAAACACAACAGTGAAGAAATAAAAACCGATGATGATAAGAATGAAATAGGAGAAGACAGAGAGAGTGCAGGGGAAATGGAAGTAGATAAACAAGAGGAAGAGGAAGAATCTGGGGAGGAATAGGAAAAGGAAAAAGTTGTGAAGAAGGGATAAGATAGAGTTGCAGTGAAAGAGGAGGAAGGGAAAATGGATAATATGAATTCGCCCACAACACCAGGTTCAAGGCCATCGGTGGAGACATACACAAAACAATTACAGTGAAAACAACCGGGTAAATAGTTTGGGCCCATGGGTAGGAGTAATAAATAGTTTAGGCCTAGACATTAAAGGGTAAATAGTTTAGAATTAATGGGTATAAAGTAAGATTTTTCCTTTTTAGTGAGACAGCTCATGATCCTATTGGATCTTTTATTTGACTTGGTATACCAGGTGACACATCGTACAAAGTACAAACTAGACCTCTAGGATAAATGACTTTTTTTTTGGTAATTCACAATATTATTAATCACCAAAGAATCAAATTACATCGTTTGATGGCCATCTCAGCCAGTACATAATTTTACTTTATACTCCTATCCTTACAATCTGATTTCTCCAATCTACACATATATCTCCTGTATCCTATACAAGCCTATGTTGCAAGATTTCTTTAAGTTTGCCTTCAGCCCGTACATTACATGTATATACTATTTCTCTAACAATGTTCTTAGTATCTCTATATTCTTTCTCAAACACTCTATGATTTCTTTCATTCCATATACTATAAAAGTTTCAGCTAGAACCAGTCGCAAAAGCTTCCCTTCTACTCTTTTCTTCTTTGCTTTCTCCACAAACCATGCTATTAGCCGATCCCACGCTTTTATTTGCACCTGAATATGCAGCCATTTGAAAATTATTGCCCATAGTTCAGCAGTGGTAGTACATTCCCAGAAAAGATGAGGTGGAGTCTCTGGATATTTTCCACACAAAACACATATTGGATCAACATTAATATTCCATTTGTTCAGCCTATCCGTTGTCATCATTCTTTCTTGTATGATCAGCCACATGGAGAACACTGCTTTGGGTCTTGCTGGATTACTAAACATGATTGCTTTCCATTCAACTTTAGGTAATGCTCCAAGTTGCTGCAAGTATATCTGTTTGATTTTGCTTTTGCCATTATCCCTCTGCATCTGTGTGTTTGAACCAGCAATGGTCATGATCTTTTGGACCATCCAACTCGCTTGTTTTGGAACTTTAACTGTAGCTAAAGAGTGCCCTTTTATGTAGTACATATGGATCAATTTGATCCACAGTTTATCTGCCTTTGTTGCCAAGTCCCATTGCAGCTTGAGAATGGCAGCTTTGTTCCAGCTTTTGAGATTTAGAATGTTTAGTCCTCCTGCACTCTTAGGTTGGAAGACTTTGTCCCAAGATATTAGTGCACGTTTGGTGATGACATTTGTTCCTGACCACATGAAGCTTCTACAGTAGGCCTCAATAAGCTTGATCACCTTGGAGGGCATTAAGAATATTTGAGACCAATAGGATTGAACCCCAAAGAGGACAGTTCTAATGAGCTGAACTCTGCCAGCATATGACAATTTTCGTGCAGTCCAGGATGATATTTTTGCTATTATTTTATCAATCAGTGGCTGCCATTGTGTCATCTTCATCTTCTTGGTAGTAAGAGGGACCCCCAAGTACTTAAATGGTATTTCTCCTTGTACATACCCCAGCTGTTGAATGATAGCCTCCTGATCCACCTGGCATACTCCATCAAAATAAACTGAATTCTTACTGAGATTGGCTTTAATTCCAGAAGCTGTGGAGAATTGATCAAAACACTGCTTCAGCGATGCAACTGATTGGCTATCACCTCTAGCAAACAATAGCAAGTCATCTGCAAAGGACAAGTGAGTAATGCCCAGTTTCTTGCACTTTGGGTGAAAATGAAATTGTTGTTCCTTCTTCAAGTCTGCAAGAAGCCTGCTTAAATATTCCATTGATAGAGCAAATAGAAATGGGGATAATGGGTCCCCCTGCCTGAGGCCTTTAGCAGGTGGGAAAGGCTCAGTAAGTTCACCACTTATCAGGATAGAGTAACTCACACTATACATACAGGCTGATATCCATTGAGTGAATTTGTGAGGGAACCCCAAACCTTCCATGACTTGTATCACATATCTCCATTCCACACTGTCATAAGCCTTTTGTATGTCAACCTTAATCATACATCTAGGTGATGTATGTGTCCTGGAGTAGGCTTTAATCAATTCAAGAGCTAAGATGATATTATCAGCACCCTTCCTCCCATGAATGAATCCAGCTTGAGATCCATCAATCAAGTAATCCATTACTTTCTGCAGTCTTGATGCTAAGATTTTGGAGACAATCTTATACAACACTGAGCAGCAAGAGATGGGTCTGTAATCCTTTATGTTAGTAGGGTTGGTGATTTTAGGTAGTAAAGTCACTGTTGTACAGTTCATGGCCTTAGGCATCCTCCCAGTTGCAAAGAACTCCACTACTACTTCATATACATCATCTTTGATCACTCCCCATGCTTTTTTGAAGAAGATTGCATTATAACCATCTATACCAGGAGCTTTGTCATTACCTATAGCATGCATACATTCATTTACTTCATGTTTGGATATTTCTTTGGTCGGATAAATGACTTCTTAGGCTTAACAAAATTGAATTCATTATTTGTAGCCTGATTAAATAAGCTAGGCCCAATGGATTTGAACTTATTTATTACTAACTCTATATATATTGAACTTATATAAATAATGTAATTATATTGAGGAAACTACACAAGTTATCTATTAAAATTAAAATATTTACTCGTCTTTACCCAATGTTAAACTTATTATAATATATACCTTTCTAACTAAAATTAATTACCTACCTATCCATCTCCAATTTTGTTTGACCATCTGATAATCTTTTCCTTTCCATTTTGAAGATCCACAATCATGTAAATACCATCATAAACCTCTATCGACGTTGCCAAGAGTACTATACCGTGATAATCTTCTATACAACTGCTTATTAGTCATTATCACATAAAATAATGGATGTGATTCAAATCTGAAAAAAATAAAATTGGAACTCCATATGAATGAGTTCAAAATGGCAGATCTGATTTTTTTATAGTGTTTTACTGTTGAAATTTGTTAGCTATTGTTATTTGATATGTAGATTGTACTTTTGATGCTGCTTTTCGGAGATTTATTGTACAAAAATTTAAATCTACCATTGAAGGACCTTGAACCTTGAAACTCATAACTTGATTTGTTTGAGTTTTTAATTCTTTTGATCCGATCTTGTACGGGTTTTGTTAGAAAAGTTGATTGGAGGTTGTAGCTAAAGTTTAAGTCAATTTGGTGGAGATTTTGTAGTGGATTTTAGAAATTAGGGTTTGAATATAGTTGAACTAGAGAAGCAGACGAATTTGTATTGTATACTCAAATAGTATACAAATATACCATTTTGGTATATAATTCATTCCAACATATACTATTACCGTATACAATATGATATAATAGTATATTATTATAATTTGGCCCTTTTCATTTTTTCAATGGATTTCTCATGGTTTTTCAAAAAATTTCTTAAGCCAAAACATTTAGTTTGAATATCGATTGGAGGTTATGGCTATAGTTTGAGTCAGTTTGGAAATCTTTTGTAGAGATTTTTGAAATTTAGGTCAAAATTGAGTTGATCCTAACGAAGAAGACGAATTTGTACTGTATACCATAATGATATAAAATTATACTATTTTGGTATGCAATTCATTTCAACAGTATAATATAATGTAATAACATTCTGTTTTACTTTGGTCCTTTTTAATTTTTTTTTTAAAATTTCATTGGGGTCCTCTTTTAACTTTTCAACAGAGTTCTCATATTTTTTTTCTTAAGCCAAACTATTTAGTTTTAATATTGATTGGAGGTTGTGGCTAAAGTTTGAGTCAATTTGGTAAAAATCCTGGAATAGATTTTTAAAATTTAGGTTGAAATTGAGTTGAACTAGCAAAGAAGATTAGTTTGTACTATGTACCAAAAAAGCATTTTATATACCAATTGAACTGGCAAAAAAGAATTTGTATAGTATACTAAAATGATATACTATATACCATTTTGGTATACATCTCATTCCAATATATACTATTACAATATACTATATATTAAGTATCAGTATAATATTTTGATCGTTTTAGATTTTTTTGAAATTTTCATTGAGTTCTTTTTCAAATTTTCAAACGGAGTTTTCATATTTTTTAATTTTTTTTTCTTAAACCAAAATATCTAGTTTGAAATATTTGATTGGAGATTGTGGCTAATGTTTGAGTCAATTTGATGGAAATTCTAGAGTAGATTTTTAAAATTTGTTGAAATTGAGTTAAACTATATACCAAAATAACACACTATCTATTATTTGGTATATAATATTTAATTCAAAGTGTATAATTCATTATGTTGAATTGGCGAAGAAGAATTTGTACTGCATACCAAAATGATATACTATATACCATTTTAGTATACAGTTTATTCTATCGATATACTATAACAGTATACTATATAATGTAATAATATTATTACAATTTGGTCTTTTTTAGAAATTTATGAAAAAGGGCAACAATTCACCGTCCCTCTTGTACTTTTAGCGTCCCCACTAGGCCAGTGTCCGCCTAAACTTCTATAACCAAGGGGAACATTACGTAATAACGAATAGTGGTAAGTCATTCGATAACAAGTTGTTGAATAAGTCTTGTGATCTCTTTGGCTTCTGTCACGATCCAGATTTTCCACCATCGGGAGTCGTGATGGCGCCTAATAATGAAAGCTAGGCAAGCCAACTATTTGAACAAAATATCATATTTCCATTTTAAATCCTTTAATAATTATGAAACAATAGCTTATAACAGCGGAATTTTAAACAAGCGGAAGAAACGATAACCCATCTGAATATATATCCAATACAACACCTTAAACAAAATCAACCCAGAACTGGTGTCACGCTTCACAGACGGTCTAGAATTACTACAAACAAGGTCTGAAGAATAAATAATACACTGTTTCTGAAATATGAAAATGAAACAGGATGAAGGGATAGAGGGAGACGTCAGGGCCTGCGGACGCCTGCAGGACTACCTCGGAATCTCTGACTGGACAGAAGGTAGCCACCCAAGCTAAGGTTCGAATGCTGTTGCTCCGAGATCTGCACACAGTGTAGAGTGTAGTATCATCACAACCGACCCCATGTGCTGGTAAGTGCCTAGCCTAACCTCGGCGAAGTAGTGACGAGGCTAGGATCAGACTACCAAATAAACTTGTGTAGTTATATTAATACAACGGAAAATAAAATAGAGATATACAATTAAGGATTGGAAGGGGACATGCTGCGGGGGAATATCATTTACCAACGGTAACTCAGGAGAAAATCATGAAGAACAATTTAAAATTTGCGGCAGAAAGAAGAAAGAAAACCATAACCAATCAATAACCACTTTTATCATGTATTGTTGTGGCGCGCAACCCGATCCAAATCATAAAAATGTTGTTGCGGTGTGCAACCCGATCCATATCATTTATCACTGTTGCGGCGTGCAACCCGATCCAATTATAATGTTATTGCGGCGTACAACCCGATCCAACTATAATATTGTTGTGGCGTACAACCTGATTCAAATATAATATTGTTGCAGCGTGCAACCCGATCTAAATATAATATTGTTGCGGCGTGCAACCCGATCCAAATATAATATTGTTGCGGCGTGCAACCCGATCCAAATATACAATTCAACACCAATCACAAAGGAGCCCCGACAAGGGAACAATAAGGAAACAACCATATCCAGGCAAGGGAATCAATAACATCATAATAAAATCAAGTAACAACAGAAAATCAGTAAATAAACGTAAAGGACAACATAACTCAATTATCAGCAAAATTCAGGAAGATCAAGGACAAGTGCACGGCATCACCCTTCGTGCTTTAACACTCTCTTACCAAAATAATAATCACAAGAAATAAGGGCAAGGAAATAAATGAAATCATAATAAAATCCCGACAAGGGAACAATATCAGAAACATCAACATCCCGGCAAGGGAGATAGCATTTAAAAGCAACAATATTCCGGCAAGGGAGACAATATAATAATCCTCTTCTCTTTTCCTTTTCACATTTACTTCACAACTCACTTCACAACTTGAGCCAATGCTCTATAAGGTTCAATTGCCAATTATACTTCCACAATTTATTTTACAACTTGAGTCAACGCTCTTCAATATTCCGATACCAATATTACTTCCACAAGTCTTGCTCAACAATAAAAATCATCACAAAAAAAGGCATGAATAATATAAACGGATTCGCATTAATCATAGTATAAGACTCACGGGCATGCTTGACACCAACGCATAGATACTCGTCACCATGCCTATACGTCGTACTCAATAAATAACACATAGCAAATATGACACAACTCCTAATCCCTCAAGCTAAGGTTAGACCAAATACTTACCTCGATGCCACGAACACAATTCAAGTCTCAACTATCGCTTTATCTCTTGATTCTACCACCAATTCGCTCGTATCTAGCCACTGGTTACTTAATTACACCAATAAATGCTAAATGAATCACTTCTAATGCATGAAAATAAGTTTTCTAAAGGTTTTCCCGAAAAAGTCAAAAATTTCCCCCGAGCCCACATGGTCAAAACCCGATGTTCTAACCAAAATTCGATTACCCATTCCCCCACGAATATATAATTTATTATGAAATCGGGCCTCAAAGGGAGGTCCAAATCCCCAAAATTTGAAAAACCTAGGTTCTACCCAATTTCCCTCATGAAAATCATTGATTTTGAGTTGAAATCATGTAAAAAGATGTTAAAGATTAGAAAACAAGTTAGAAATGACTTACAATTGATTTGGAAGAGAAGTTGTCTTTGAAAAATCGCCCAAGAGTGTTTTGGTTTGGAAAGGGTTTGAAAAATGGAAGATTTTCGGCTAAGTTATAAAATTGCAGGTCGTAGATGTCGCAATTGTTGCGAACCCTTCAGAAGTCTGATACCTTTGCATTTGCGAACAGGAGTTCGCATTTGCGAACCCTGAGGAATCCAGGCCTCTTCGCATTTGCGATACTGCCTTCGCATTTGCGACAATTACTTCGCATTTGCGACCAAGGCAGCCCAGGCCACTTCTACCATTTGCGACACATTGCTCGCATTTGCGAGCCAGGCTTCACACGAAGCCTCCAGGCCTGCAATATACCAGCAAATTTCTAAGTGCAAATTTCACTCCGTGGTCTATCCAAAACTCACCCGAGCCCCCGGGGCTTCAAACCAAACATGCAAACCAACCTAAAAACATCATACGGACTTGCTCGTGCATTCAAATCACAAAAAATAACATCAACAACTATGAATTTAGCATCAAAATCATGAAATCACTTAAGAATATCAAAATTTTCAAATTTCTCAAATAATGTCCGATTCACGTCATTTCAAGCCCGTTTCTTACCAAATTTCACAGACTCAACTAAATCACATATAAGACCTGTACCGGGCTCCGAAACCAGAATACGGGCCCGATACCATCAAATTTCAAACACATTTTATTTCCAAAAACTCACAAATATTCCAAAAAATAATTTTTTTTAAAAAAATTCATTTCTCGGGCTTGGAACTTCGGAATTCGATTTCGGGCATACGCCCAAGTCCCAAATTTTCCTACGGACCCTCCGGGACTGTTAAATCACGGGTCCGGGTCCGTTTATCCAAAATATTGATCGAAGTCAACTTAAATTCATTTTAAAAGCAAAATTCTTCATTTTTCCATAGATTTTCACATGATAGCTTTCCGGCTACGCGTCCGGACTATGCATGCAAATTGAGGTGAGACAAAAAGAGATTTTTAAGGCCTTGGAACACAGAATTTATTTCTATAACAAGTGATGACCTTTTGGGTCATCACATTCTCCACCTCTAAAACAACTGTTCGTCCTCGAACGGACATAAGAAGGAAGTACATGAGTCGGGGAAAAGATGGGGATAACGGCTTCGCATATCGGACTCGGACTCCCAGGTCGATGCCTCAGCAGACTGACCTCTCTACTGAATACGAACAGAAGGGAAACTCTTCGATCTCAACTGATGAACCTGTTGGTCTAGAATAGCTACCGGCTCCTCCTCATAAGACAAGTCGTTGTCCAACTGAACATTGCTGAAATCTAACACGTGGGATGGATCGCCGTAATACTTTCGAAGCATGGACACATGAAACACTGGATGCATGGCTGATAAGCTCGGCGGCAACACGAGTCTGTAAGTCACCTCCCTCACTCTATCAAGAATCTCAAACGGGCCAATGAACCTAGGGCTAAGCATGCCATTCTTTCCAAATCTCGTCAAGCCCTTCATAGGCGACACCCGAAGCAATACCCGCTCACCGACCATGAATGCCAAATCACGAACCTTACTGTCGGCATAACTCTTTTGCCTGGACTGAGCTGCACGAAGCCTATCCTGAATAATCCTGACCTTGTCCAAGGCATCCTGTACTAGATCTGTACCCAACAACTGAGCCTCTCCCGGCTTAAACCATCCAACCAGCGACCGACACTGCCTACCATATAAAGCCTCATAAGGAGACATCTGGATACTCGACTAGTAGCTGTTGTTGTAGGCAAACTCCGCTAAAGGCAAAAACTGATCCCACGAGCCTCCAAAGTCAATGACACAAGCTCGGAGCATATCCTCCAAAATCTGAATGGTCCGCTCGGACTGTCCGTCCATCTGAGGATGAAATGTTGTGCTCAACCTAACCCGTGTGCCCAACTCTCGCTGAACTGCTCTCCAGAAATGTGAGGTAAACTGCCTACCTCGATCTGAAATGATAGACACGGGCACACCATGAAGACGAACAATCTCCCAGATATAGATCTCAACTAACCTCTCGGAAGAATAGGAGACTGCCATAGGAATAAAATGTGCTGACTTAGTCAGCCTATCTACAATAACCCACACTGCATCGAACTTCCTCTAAGTCCGTGGGAGTCCAACAACGAAGTCCATAGTGATACGCTCCCACTTCCACTCAGGAATCTCAATCTTCTGGAGCAAACCACCAGGCCTCTGATGCTCGTACTTAACCTGCTGACAATTCAAACACCGAGTCACATATGAAACAATGTTCTTCTTCATTCTCCTCCACCAATAATACTACCGCAAATCCTGATACATCTTAGCGGCGCCCGGATGAATAGAGTACCGGGAACTATAGGCCTCCTCTAAATCAAATCTCGGAGTCCATCCAAATTTGGCATACAAACTCGACCCTGCATCCTCAAAACTCCATCTCCTAAGGTAACCTGCTTGGCACCTCCTTGCCGCACCGTGTCTCTAAGGACACATAAATGAGGATCATCATACTGCCGATCTCGGATACGCTCCAATAATGAAGAACGGGCGACTGTGCAAGTTAATATACGGTTGGGATAAGAAACATCCAACCTCACGAACTGATTGACCAAAGCCTGAACATCCAAAGTAAGCGGTCTCTCACCGACCGGAATATAAGCAAGACTGCCCATACAGGCTGACTTCCTACTCAAAGCATCGGCCACCACGTTAGCCTTTCCCGGATGATATAAGATGGTGAAATCATTGTCCTTTAATAGCTCCAACCACCTTCTCTACCTCAAATTTAGCACCTTCTGCTTGAACAAATACTGATGACTCTTGTAATCCGTGAACACCTCACATGCCATGCCATACAGATAATGCCTCCAAATCTTCAACGCTTGAACAATGGCTGCTAACTCCAAATCATAAACCGGATAGTTCTTCTCATGAATCTTCAACTGTCGCGAAGCATAGGCAATGACCTTGCCATCCTGCATCAACACCGCACCAAGTCCAATACGCGATGCATCACAATAAACCGTATAAGGCCCTGAACCTGTGGGCAAAACCAACACCGGTGCCGTAGTTAGAGCTGTCTTGAGCTTCTGAAAGCTTGCCTCAAAATCGTCCGACCACCTAAACTAGGCACCCTTTTAGGTCAACCTGGTCATCGGGGCTGCAATAGACGAAAACCCCTCCACAAACCGACGATAATAGCCTGCCAAACCCAAGAAACTCCGGATCTCTGTAGCTGATGCTGGTCTAGGCCAGTTCTTGACTGCCTCTATATTTTTCGGATCAACCTGAATACCCTCTGCTGATACAACATGACCCAGGAATGCAACTGAACTCAACCAGAACTCACATTTCGAAAACTTTGGATACAACTGACTATCCCTCAAAGTCTGAAGAACCACTCTCAGATGCTGCTCATGCTCCCCCCGGCTGCGTGAATAGATCAAAATATCATCAATGAAAACTATCACGAACGAATCCAAGTTGGGCCTGAACACTCAGTTCATCAAATCCATAAAAGCTCCTGGGGCATTTGTCAACCCGAATGACATCACCAATAACTCATAATGCTCGTACCGAGTGCGGAAAGCTGTCTAAGGGACATCGGATGCCCTAATCCTCAACTGATGGTAGCCAGATCTCAAGTCAATCTTCGAAAATACCTTGGCACCCTGAAGCTGATCAAACAAATCATCAATCCTCGACAATGGATACTTATTCTTGATTGTAACTTTGTTCAAATGCCGGTAATCTATACACATTCTCATCGATCTGTCCTTCTTCTTAACAAACAACACCGGCGCACCCCAAGGCAAAACACTAGGTCTAATGAACCCTTTTCCAAGCAAGTCTTGCAACTACTCCTTCAACTCTTTCAACTCAGGCGGGGCCATACGATACGCCGAGATAGAAATGGGCAGAGTGCCCGGAGCCAAATCAATACTGAAGTCAATATCCCTGTCGGGTGGCATACCCGGCAGATCTGAAGGAAATACCTCAGGAAACTCATGAACAACAGGCACAGAGTCAATAGAAGGAACCTCGGCACTAGAATACCGAACATATGCTAAATAGGCCAAACACCCCTTCTCGACCATACGCCGAGCCTTCATATATGAGATAATACTACAGGTAGAATGACCAGGAGTCCCTCTCCACTCTAAACGAGGTAAACCCGGCAAGGCTAAGGTCACAATCTTGGCATAACAGTCCAAGATAGTGTGGTATGGTGATAACCAGTCCATCCCCAATATGACATCAAAATGAACCATGTCCCGAAGTAGCAAATCTACACGAGTCTCAAGACCCGAAATCACAACTATATATGAACGATGGGCACGATCTACCACAATAGAATCACCCACCGGTGTAGACACATATACAGGAGCACTCAAAGAATCACTAGGCATGACCAGATACGGTGCAAAATAAGACGACACATAGGAGCATGTTGATCCTGGATCAAATAAAACCGAAATATCTCTACTACAAACCAGAACAGTACCTGTGATAATTGCATCGGAAGCCTCAGCCTCAGGCCTGGCTGGAAAAGCATAACATCGGGGCTAGGCCCCACCACCCTGAACTACATCTCTAGGACGACCTGCCGCTGACCAGTCTCCATCTCTAGCGGCCTGACCTCCACCTCTAATACCTCTACCTCCATCTCTAACTAGCTGAGCGGGCTGAACGAGTCCCTCACTGAACCTCCTCACTCTCTCTCTCTCTCTCTCTCTCTCTCTCTCTCTCTCTCTCTCTCTCTCTCTCTCTCTCGGTGGTAGGTATAAGAAGAGCATGATGGGCCAAATCAATAAACCTGGTCTCATACTGAGTAACAGTCATAGAACCCCACTGAAGACACTCAAACTACCTCCGATAGACCTCTCTCTGAGTGATAGGGAGAAACTTCTCCAATTTAGCTGAGGAAACGGATCCTAAGTCAAAGCTGGTGACCCCACTGGTCTAGCCAAACAATAATCTCTTCACCAAGTCTTGGCGGATCCCGACAAGTGAAAAGTAGAAAGGTCGACCCCATTGGTCTCCACTATCCCCATGTTCTTGAGAACCTCATGACAGCTGTCTAGATATCCTGGGGATCCTCAGAAGATGCACTGCTGAAAGTGGTAGTGAAGAGCTTGGTGAACCTGTCCAACCTCCACAAAGCATCGGCAGACATAACTGCTCCATCACCGGTTTGTGCTGCTACTCGGATGAAGAAATGGTACGTGACCTCTCCATTCGCGAAAGGACATGAGTAGAGGTTTCAATTTAGCATTGAGAGAACAAAATCGCACGACAAGAAAGAATAGATGTGAAGTTTTTCCTAACTCTGTAGCCTCTGGGATAAATATAAGCGTCTCCGTACCGATCCCTCAGACTCTACTAAGCTTGTTTGTGAATTATGAGACCCATGTAACCCAGAGCTCTGATACCAACTTGTCACGACCCAGATTTCCCACCCTCGGGAGTCGTGATGGCGCCAATTAATGAAAGTTAGGCGAGCCAACTGTTTGAACAAAATATTTTTCTCCCATTTTTAATCCTTTAATAATTATGAAACAATAGCTTATAACAGCGAAATTTTAAACAAGCGGAAGAAACGATAACCCATCTGAATATATATCCACTACAACACCTTAAACAAAATCTACCCAGAACTGGTGTCACGCTTCACAGACGGTCTAGAATTACTACAAACAAGGTCTGAAGAATAAATAATACATTGTTTCTGAAATATGAAAATGAAACAGGATGAAGGGATAGAGGGAGACGCCAGGGCCTGCGGACGCCTGCAGGACTACCTCGGAATCTCTAACTGGACAGAAGGTAGCCACCCAAGCGAAGGTCCGAATGCTGCTGCTCCGGGATCTGCACACAGTGTAGAGTGTAGTATCAGCACAACCGACCCCATATGCTGGTAAGTGCCTAGCCTAACCTCGGCAAAGTAGTGACGAGGCTAGGATAAAACTACCAAATAAACATGTGCAGTTATATCATATACAGTGGAAAATAAAACAGAGATATACAATTAAGGATGGGAGGCGGACATGCTGCGGGGGAATATCATTTACCAACGGCAACTCAGTAGAAAAGCATGAAGAACAATTTAAAATTTGCGGCAGAAAGAACAAAAGAAAACCATAACCAATCAATAACCACTTTTATCATGTATTGTTGCGGTGTGCAACACGATCCAAATCATAAAAATGTTGTTGCGGCGTGCAACCCGATCCATATCATTTGTCACTGTTGCGGCGTGTAACCCGATCCAATTATAATGTTGTTGCACCCGATCCAATTATAATGTTGTTGCGGCGTGCACCAAATATAATATTATTGCGGCGTGCAACCCGATCCAAATATAATATTGTTGCGGCATGCAACCCGATCCAAATATAATATTATTGCGGCGTGCAACCCGATCCAAATATAATATTGTTGCGTCGTGCAATCCGATCCAAATATACAATTCAACACCAATCACAAAGGAGGCCCGACAAGGGAACACTAAGGAAACAACGATATCCCGGCAAGGGAATCAATAACATCATAATAAAATCAAGTAACAACAGAAAATCAGTAAATAAATATAAAGGACAACATAACTCAATTATCAGCAAAATTCAGGAAGATGAAGGACAAGTGCACGACATCACCCTTCGTGCTTTAACACTCTCTTACCAAAACAATAATCACAAGAAATAAGGGCAAGGAAATAAATGAAATCACAATAAAATCCCGGCAAGGGAATAATTTAAAAAACATCAACTTCACGGCAAGGGAGATAGCATTTAAAAGCAATAACATCCCGGCAAGGGAGACAATATAATAATCCTCTTCTCTTTTCCTTTTCATATTTACTTCACAACTCACTTCACAACTTGAGGCAATGCTCTATAAGGTTCAATTGCCAATTATACTTCCACGATTCATTTTACAACTTGAGCCAACGCTCTTCAACATTCCAATACCAATATTACTTCCATAAGTCTTGCTCAGCAATAGAAATCATTACAAAAAAAGGCATGAACAATACAAATGGAGTTACATTAATCATCGTATAAGACTCACGGGCATGCTTGACACCAACGTATAGATACTCGTCACCATGCGTATACATCGTACTCAAAAGATAACACATAGCAAATAGGACACAACTCCTAATCCCTCAAGCTAAGGTTGGACCAAACACTTACCTCGATGCCACGAACACAATTCAAGTCTCAACTATCACTTTACCTCTTGATTCCACCACCAATTCGCTCATATCTATCCACAAGTTACTTAACTACATCAATAAATGCTAAATGAATTACTTCTAATGCATGAAAATAAGTTTTCTAAATATTTTCCCAAAAAGTCAAAAATTGCCCTCGGGCCCACATGGTCAAAACCCGAGGTTCGAACCAAAACCCGATTGCTCATTCCCCCACGAACCCAAATATATAATTTATTTTAAAATCGGACCTCAAATCGAGGTCCAAATCCCCAAAATTTGAAAATCCTAGGTTCTACCCAAAACACCTAATTTTCCCCCATGAAAATCAATGATTTTGAGTTGAAATCATGTGAAAAGTTGTTAAAGATTAAAGAAAACAAGTTAGAAATGACTTACAATCGATTTGGAAGAGAAGTTGTCTTTGAAAAATCGCCCAAGAGTGTTTTGGTTTGGAAAGGGTTTGAAAAATGGAAGATTTTCGGCTAAGTTATAAAATTGCAGGTCGCAGATGTCGCAATTGCGAACCCTTCCGAAGTCTGCTACCTTCGCATTTGCAAATAGGGGTTCGCATTTGCGAACCCTGAGGAATCCCGGCCTCTTCCCATTTGCGATACTGCCTTCGCATTTGCGATGTCGCATTTGCGACAATTACTTCGCATTTGCGACCAAGGCAGCCAGGCCACTTCTCCCATTTGCGACACATTGCTTGCATATACGAGCTTGCATTTGCGAGTGCGAAGCCTGCATGCCTGCAACATACCAACAAATTTCTAAGTGCAAATTTCACTCAGTGGTCTATCCAAAACTCACCCGAGCCCTCCAGGCTCCAAACCAAACATGCACACCAATCTAAAAACATCATACGGACTTGCTCGTGCATTTAAATCACCAAAAATAACATCAACAACTATGAATTTAGCATCAAAATCATGAAATCACTTAAGAACATCAATTTTTTCAATTTTCTCAAATAAGGTCCGATTCACGTCATTTCAAGCCCGTTTATTACCAAATTTCACAGACTCAACTTAAATCACATATTTGACCTGTACCGGGCTCCGGAACCAGAATACGGGCCCGATACCATCAAATTTCAAACACATTTTATTTTCAAAAACTCACAAATATTCTAGAAAATAATTTTCTTTAAAAATTTATTTCTCGGGCTTGGGACCTCGGAATTCGATTCCGGGCATACGCCCAAGTTCCATATTTTCCTACGAACCCTCCGGGACCGTCAAATCACGGGTCCGGGTCTGTTTACCCAAAATGTTGACCGAAGTCAACTTAAATTCATTTTAAAGGCAAAATTCTTCATTTTCCATAGATTTTCACATGATGGCTTTTCGGCTACACGCCTGGACTGCGCACGCAATTCGATATGAGACAGAAAGAGGGTTTTAAGGCCTCGAAACACATAATTTATTTCTAAAACAAGTGATGACCCAAGGTCATCACAGCTTCAAGCAGCATAACTCTTCTAATGCTGTCGCTAATGGTCTAACTGGGGCATTTAATAAAATTCTATGCAACTTGTTAAAGAAAGTCATCTCCACATATGAACGAGATTGATATGACCGTATGGAGGAATCTTTGTGAGCATATAAGATAACTCACTGCACACTAACACAAGCCTTATTTGCTTGTCTACAAAGTTGAAGTCGTTTTGCCACTCGAGCGTCAAATACCTTTCTTGTGACTTGCTATTCAAAAAGCGAAGAGAATTCTCAACTTCGACTAGCAGATTTAGAGTCTCTTGGAAGAAGAATTAGTAGGGGTACATGTGAAGTGTTCAATGAATACTCGGCAATTGGCCAAGTATTATTTCAATTCCTCTTAGCTCAAGATATTCCTTTGCAATTGTTCATGAGAAAAAGTTGGAGATCAGTAAAGTCATGAATATTATCAAGCTCGATTGTCTCGTGCCTTCAACAAAAGAGTTCTCCCGAGGTCTTTTTAAGAGGGAGATCAAGTTCCGCAGTAAGAAGGCCCATCATTATTTCCTATTAAACTAGAACTAAGTACACTTCCAAGCGGGATGGATTGTATGTTATGCAAAAAGTATACTTAAGTGGTGCTTACAAGCTAGTAGATGCATAGGATATGAGAATCGATCCTATTATTGGAATTTTTTTAAGAAGTTCTACCAGTGAGGGAGATATACTTTTTACCGCATGACTCGGCATGAGCATAAACTGACAGGAGTATATGAGCTTCATTTGTTGAAATTGTTCACTAAGTTTGTATATCAATTTATTTGTGTGCTACGCGTGAGAATAATGAGCTTATATTATTAAAATAATTTTATTGTTAATAGGTTTAAAATGCGGGGTTTGATGATAGGACATAAATATGAGCCTAATTATATGTGTGATAATTGGTTATCGGATTTTATGTATCAACCCCTTTGTTCTTCTAGGGATATGTTAAACTTGACAACAACAACAACCCAGTATAATTCAACTTAGTGGAGTCTGGGGAGGGTAGTGTGTACGCAGACCTTACCCCTATCCTGAGTAGAGATGTTGTTTCCAAATAGAAACCCGGTATCCTTCTCTCCAAGAACTTCCCACCTTGCTCTTGGGGAGACTCGAACTCACAACCTCTCGATTGGAAGTGGAGATTGCTTACCATCAGAGCAACCCTCTTGTCACTTGACGACAACCATAAATTTGATTGGAATAACGGGTAGTAATCTTACTTTTCATGTGAAGTCCTTTTTTTTCTTAATTTTCGGTGATACAACTCATTATGCTATTGGATTTTTTATTTGACTTGGCATGTTACATTATTAAGTTAGTGTAATAGTGTATACAACTTTAAATTCTATACTTTTATAAGGTCAACAAATTAAAAATCTCTATTCGGATATCCACTAATTAAATTAATGCTCCAATCCTAAAATAAATCTCTGTCAGAGGGATGGGTGCGCTTTAGCTATAAATTGATAAAAAGATTCCGATTAGTCATTAGGTGGAAAAGATTATTATCTGCTAATCAAACTTAAATATTTATGAAAATGGTCACTTTCTCACTTGACAGCCTTTACACGTAAAAAGTACACGTTTTGATCCATCAATGGCTTAACTGTAGTAATGATTATTAGGGAAGAGATTAACATAATTTAAGCTTATATTAGTGCCACTTGCTCGTTTGAGTTTGATGCGTCTTTGACCATATTAGCGCCTATAGGTGGCTAGCTATTTTT
The DNA here is from genome assembly GCF_001879085.1 of Nicotiana attenuata. Taxonomy (NCBI): domain Eukaryota; kingdom Viridiplantae; phylum Streptophyta; class Magnoliopsida; order Solanales; family Solanaceae; genus Nicotiana; species Nicotiana attenuata. The sequence goes on from NC_031995.1 coordinate 52,189,245, forward strand.
TTTAATGCCTAAAATTGAAAATAAATTCTAGGCAATTATTTGAGAGACTATGCAATTTTAGAGACTTTAATACTAATTTAAAGAATATAATTTACTCATAAAAAATAAAATCTCTGAATGAAATCAATATTTCTTCAATAATGAATTTACTTCAATAAATCCCTATTTATAACAATAATGAATTTACTTTAACTAGAAATTGAAAAATCTTATATAATTTTGACTATAAAGCCTATTTAGATATGAATTAATAAATAATTAAATATCAAATCTTTAATAATTTAACTATTATATTGATCCAGTTTTGAATTAGTCTTTCACCATATATTAATAATAATTATGTCTCAATCTTAACAAGTTGAGGCCGGTCTCCATATGGTCTTTGTTTAGCTTTAGATAATATTTTGAATTGTAAAATCTAGCTAAGCAATATTGCATGGTAAACCTTCGGTAGGGTGAAGTTCCATGCCCCAAAAATTAGGGACAAATTTTTTCACCACCAAAAGATATGGTGCAGTGGATGAGATTGCTCTTCCTTTAACCAAAAGTTTTGGGTTCGAGCCTTGGGTATGGAAAAATCCTTGATAGGGAGTGCTCTCCCCCCCCCCCCCCCGAATGGGGCCCTATGCGGCGCGAATCCGGACATAGTCGGACTCCAATACGGGTACCGGACACCGGATGGGTAACCAAATAAAAAAGACAATTTTTTCCGGAAAGAAATGGCAATGCAATATTTTGGTATTCAATTTTTTCCCCCTCTCATGTATTATTTCCTACGTGTAGTTCAGGCTCTTTATTTTTACTTGCAAACTACATTCAAATAAAATGTACTAATATTCTCTCTTAAATATTGACGAAATTTATTTTTAACTATTTTTTTTCATTTATTCGTTTTCGTACATTGCTCTATGAAGAAATGTGCAATTAAACATCAAAAGGACTTTTTGTATTAATAGTTGCTGTTAAATGAAACAAGTACACGTGATTTGTGGCCAGTAATATTGCGACTAAGCTAAGTTCCACATGAAATGATGAATACTCTATCTCAACCACTATTTATGAATTGATTAAAACCATAAATTAATTGTTTTTTCATTTCTTTCACAGGATCTAATTAACTTGCATACTACAGTGCATGTAACTTACTTTAGAGGGTTAGTAGCTGGGTTTATCACTAACTTATTATGGATATTTACTTGTAATAAGTATCATTTAAATGATCCTATTGTGTAAAAATATTCTTATGGTGTTGGTGTATCGAAACTAAACTCAATTAGATAATAAGTTGAAATTAGGCGGGGAAAGGGGTTCAGCCAAACCCACTTTTGCCCCAAAATTATATTGTGTATACAAGGTTAATTTTTTTTACGTATATATATTAGATGTTGAATCCTCATAACTTGTTTACGTATTTACTTTTTTTTATTTTTTAAAATCTCCTTAGTAAAAATTCTGCTTTCGCTATTGGGTTCAGATATGTTAGAAGAATGTAAAGGTTCCTACCAGTTTCCGTACTTTGTTGAATTGTTGTTCTTTTCCCGAATACTTTGCTTTTCATACAAAGAGAAGATTTAATAGTGAGTCTGAAAAACAAATCAATATCCTATTATCTCTGTGAGCACGTGATTTTTGCCCTATATATGAATTATTCGCAAAAATTCAAACAAAATTTTTTTTTTCCTTATTTTTACAATTTCTGTGAATTTTGGTGTTATTTTCTGTTAATTGTTTGCATTTTATTTGTGCATGTTAATTCATACAAAAATATGCATTTGCATTTAGGATCTAATTTCATATTTTAGGATTAATTGATAGTTTAATTGCTTTAGAGCAAAATATGAAGAAAATAACAAAAATAGTTTCTTTACACTTTTAATTGTTAATTGTTGAATTTATCGCGAAATAGATTTTAAGCAATTTTAGGAATCAATTAGTTTAATGTTGGAAATAGATTAGGTTTCATTTTAATTTTGCATTTTTATAAAAATCAGAAAAAATAAATACAAAACACAAATAAATAAATAAAAGAAACAATTAAAAGAAGAGGGATTTAAATTGGGCTAAGTCTTGAATTAATCCACCCAGGCCCAATATTTTCCGCCCAATTCCAGCCCCAAATTAACCCCTACCCGGTCCAAGTCTCCCAGCCCCAAAATGGCGTCGTTTGGAGCCAATCTATCCTAGCTGTCAATCTTCTCCAATCCAACGGTCCCCATTGATCCCCCATTTTAATGAAAGTGTCCTAATAATATCCTAAACCCTAAAACAAATATCACCCTCCTCGTACCTCTTCCCCGCCTCCAACCGCCGGTGTAATACCGCCGTATCTCCGTCGCCCTCCGCCCTAACGCCGCAGGCCGGAAATCGCCGTCGCCGGCGGCGAAGCCCCAAATCCTCCCAAAATTTCACCACTTACTCTCCTTTTCCTCCTCTTTCCAACCCCCAAGACCATATCCCTCAAATTGTAACCAATCGTTTCGAATATTAGATCGAAATTTCCGGTCAAAACACAACCTTGTCCAAACCAGCCCAAATTCACACCCCATAGTCTCCATGACCCCCTCACCTTGAATCCCAAGCCAAAAACTCTCAAATTTCACCAGGCCATCTCAAATTTCGGATCTAGGGTTTTCGAATTTTAGTTTCAATAATTTGGATGATTTTAATTAATATTATAAGTTTATTTTTGACAAAATAAACCTGTAATATTAATTAAGATTCAATTCCAGAAATCAATCAAGGTTGAAGCCTAGGTCAGTAAGTTCCTTCCTTGATTTTCTTTCATCTTTCATTGTTTTCATGAGTTTTGAATTCTGTTAGTTAATTCATGCTCTTGTTGCTAATTATTTTGTGTGCTATGCTGTTTCTGATTTTTGTTGATCTGATTTTCGTTTATTTCTGATAGTTGTAATGTTCAAATGTTGGGTTAATTAGTTCAAGTGATTAATTGTAGTTCAATCGGATTTTCTGTTAGTTTTGATTCAATTTCAATATGTATGCTCTTTTTCTGATTATAATAGTTTAATTCTCTTTCATTAGATTTAGTAGTCTGTTTGGGGTGAGTAGTTTATATACTGTTAATCTGATTTTGATTAAGTAATTGCCATTTAGTTTTGTTTTCTGATTGCTCTAAGTATTAGTTAAGTTTTAGGGAGTCTGCTTGGTTATATCTGAGTTAATTAGTTAGAATTGGAGGTTTGGATTGACTAGGTTAGTCAATTAGAAGTCAAATAAAGGGTTGGTAAGTTTGAGAGGTGGTTGGGGGGTGTTTTGGGTATCAAAAGTGGCATGTTTTGCTAAAATAGCAATTCCAGTATTCAATCAAGGGTAATGCAGGTATTTCAGGGGTAGAAAAATAAGGTTAGAACACCCTAGACGCTTCTAGAAGGGGTCTAGGTGTAGGTTTTAGTATTCTAAAAGCAGTAACTTGTGCAACAAGTTTAAAAATAAGGGACTAATTTGAAAAAGAGGAAAATCTGAAGTTGCACTTCTGAGTGCCTATAAAAGGGTACTCAAATGCCTTGAGAAAAAGGTTCTGGAGCTCTGAAAATTCCCCCCAAAAAAACATTCTTCAAGTTTCATAAATCTAAAATTTGAATTTCAAATCCATACTCCTTTAGATCTTAGCTTTTCTTCAAAAAATAAAAAATAAAAAAATCAAAACAATATAATAGAAGAATTCAGAAACACTGTTGCATTGAGTTCCTTGGATCAATTTCCAGTTTATTTCAACAATTATTTCGAATCTCTAGCTAGTTTAATGAGGAAAACAGCTTCAAAATCCTTATGTTTGGTTGATTGAAATCTCCGAGTTTGTTTTGGGTTTGATTTCGACTTCATTTTGGTTAATTCAAGTTCATTGAGTTGGTTGTTGGTGCTGTTCATTTCTGGACTGAGTTTGATAACATTCTCCTGGGCTGTGATTTCGATTTTGAGCTGCTGTTGATTCTCTGGCTCTTGCTGTTGATTCCTCATTTGTTTTACATTCTATTTTCCAGGTACATATCCTATATCTCTTGGATTTTGGAATGGAATGAAGTGATGCTCGTTTTTCCTGTTGAATTCCCTACATAAGTATAATTAACTTCAACACTTTAGTATATATCAATGTGTAATTGACTGAGGACTGTTCATTAGTATCATGACTATTGGCACTATAAATATTTGTATGAAATAACGTTGTCATAGTTGGTATGAACGTTGCAAATCCACTTCAGACTTATATGAGTGATACAATACAATATTGGTTAGGGCTTCACAATTATAGTTTGGTTATTATGTCAATCTCAGGTTTGCTTTTAGATTGAGATGTTGCCTGGACTGTAGGAAATTTTATGTCAGATTTACACGTACTGTTAGTAATGCTGATAGCGTTTGATTATCTCGTTAATATGAAGTTTAAGAAAATAGGTTCAGAATGATTTGACATTTTTCGTCCACTTCTAAGTAGCTCCTGATTGAATTGAAATGGACTGATAATTGAATCCCAATCCTGTTAATTTCGTCATTTGAATATATCACATGCTTGTAGGAGTTTAGTAATTTAGAATCAAATTGATAGTGGAGTTTGAAGTTGAAATTTTCTTTTTGTGTTATTTCAATTAACAAGTCCAGTTGCATGAACCTTGTCTATAATTCCGTTTGGGCTTGTTCATGAGCCCAGGATTGACATCCTACATTGAGACCATTAAGTCTCTATTTGGACTCTTTGATTCTGATTGGGCCTGGGCAAGGGCCCATGACGGACTGACATTGTCAAACTGGACTGAATCCAGTCGAATAGTTACGCATAGGTCATAAACAATATTAATTAATCAGACCCATGAGTTTTTGCATCTCCAAATCATGTCATTGGGCCAGACCTTTAAGGCCCCAAATTTCCATAAATCAGAATTTATTAAAATTATATTAAGCATATAGCGAATTAAATCATACATATAAAATTGGATTTTGAATTAGGTAGTGGGTTCAAGCTAAAAGGGCTTTCCCTTTTGTTTGAATTCGGACTTGAATTCGAGGCCCGAATTTATTTTGTGAATTAATTGACCTTTTAGAGACAAATTATAAATAGAAAATTTTAGTTTGCTTTAGCTTGGCCTTTTTATAATAAAAATGAGACGAGCCTCGCCAAATCAAATATACAATTGCGGGGCCCTCATTAATTTCTTAAAATACGTAGAAATTCGGGACGGGCCGTTTAGCGAATTTCACGGCTTTCCCAAAAGATAACAACACGTTAGTCTCTTTAGACGCGATTTTAATAAAATTACATTCCTAAATTCGGGTGTGCATTTCATGCGACCCAAATCCAAATCCCAAAACGTTGAATAAGAGGTGTCAAGTATCCGGGTGCATTATATGTGACGTGATCCAAAAACACGCTCTTAAACGACGTTCACTTTCATAAAAATTAATTAAAAGCGGTAAGATAATTCTAAAAATTGCACATAGGTTCACATGTATTAAAATCAGACTTTAGCCAAATATAGCAATTGAGCGACCGTGCTAGAACCACGGAACTCGGGAGTGCCTAACCCCTTCTCCCGGATTAACAGAATTCCTTACCCGGATTTCTGGTTCGCGACTGTTAAATAGAGTCAAACCTTTTCCTCGATTCGGGATTCAAACCGGTGACTTGGAACACCATAAATCTCCCAAGTGGCAACTCTGAATCTCTTAATAAATGAATCCCGTTTCGATTGTCCTTTAATTGAAAAAACTCCTTTTATTATACCCCTTCCCGGGGTGTAGTAGCGAAAAAAGGAGGTGTGACAGCTCTGGCGACTCTGCTGGGGATCAAACCCACGACCACGTGGTTCAGGGTTCAAGAATTCGAGCTCGGTTAAATTGTTATATTTGGCTTTATTTGATTTTTTTTTACATGTTCCATGCTATATGTGCTAAATGTTTTACCGCTTTAATATTTGTTGAAATTGTATATAGAAACTGTCGCGAATCCCTTCCTCTTTCTGAGTCTTCTACATCATGGAGAAGGGTGCACTTCGTGTAGCTTCTCTTCTGTTTAGAGTCTTTCCCATTTAGAACGAGGTTTGGATAAGTTGTAAAGCCGGCGGAGCTTCTGTATCCCCGGTACGCTGCCTCCCCCTAGGCCCGAGTTGTCCGCTTGGGTAAGCCAGGTCTAGACCAATAAACCTAGGGTTTAAACCTAGAAGATCAAAAACTCATGCCGGATCCCTAGTAGGACGCTTGTTTGCATCATGTGCATTTGACTTAGGGGGCTCAACACAGGGGTTGGGTCCGTCTAGGACAGGTGACCTGAAATAATGGACCATCCTGATGCATCTTACGTGCTACTTTTGCATTTATTTGCTCGGCTTTGCATGTTGACCGGCTTGTCTAAATGAGTGAATTTTGAAAATAAGCAGTGTTGGGACTAAGTGAAGGTAACCGCTTGTTGTGAAAAACCAATGTCCAAGTAGTGTCGAAATGCTGCCGGATTTTTGAAAATGAAAGAAAAAAAAAAGTAGTTTTTTTAGTTTAGTTTTGTTTACCAATGGAAAAGAAAAAACCAAAAAGAGTTTTATTTTCAAATTAGTTTGTTTATTTTCCATTGAAAAAGAAAATATAGGGAAAAAAGAATCTTGCTTTCAGAAATAGTGCATTTGCCAACAAAAACAAAAGAGTCTTATTTTCAAAAATAGTTAGGTTTATTTGCCCAAACTACGCAGGTTTGATTCTCACCGGATGTGAGATACGTAGGCAACCCTCATCGGGTCCAACCTCCCCTTTGCAAAAAATTCAAAAATGCCAAAATTTTAATTTTGTCAAAATAAGTCGGGTGCCGCCATTCTTGTTTAAAATAAGCCGAATGTCCCCAAAAGGGTGCCGGAAGGCTATTTTTGCAAGAACAGCCACCCTGAGTCATTTTTAAATGGTTTGCGGGCACAGTCTTAAAATCTCCCTCCCGGAAGTGCTGAGAGGCCGTATTTGCAAAACCAAGTCTTTGCTTTCTTAAATAAAATTTTTGAAAAATAGCCACTTTTCTTTTAAGTCACAATAAGTCAGCTTTCTTTAAATAGTCACACTTTTTCGTAGAACTCCTTGTCCAGGATGACCCAGTTGATATTGAAACCTTCTCAGTCTTGCGCAGGACCGTGGCGATGCTGAGTGATGCCCCGCGGGCCCCAGGGTTTGAAGCTTTGATGTATTCCTAGTTAATCGAGTCTGTATTTTTGTTTTTGAGTCTGTTTTTGTAACTTCCCCTTTTGAGAAAAAGAAAAACAAATAGTCTGGTAGCTTTCGTAATCGCAGTTGTTATTAACGAAAAATTGAGAAAAATTCCCCAAAATTGTTTCATTATTTTCGCATTTGTTTGCAGAACTACGCTCGGTCTGATTCACGCGGGGTCGTGATACGTAGGCAATCTCCATAGGATTCGACCGTAACTAAATGAAAAAAGGAAAAACAAGAAAAGAATGAAAGGAAAGAGGTGAAAAACAAGAAAGGAAAGAAAAACAAAAGAGGGAAAAAGAAAAACAAAAAGAAAATAGGAAACCAAACAAAGACAAACAAGAGAAAATCAAAGGGAGCGAAGGAAAGAAAAGAGCGGAAAAATAATTTTGAGGAAAGGAGAGAATAGGAACAAGAAAAACCCAAGGCAAAAGAAAAGAAGGAAAGGAAAAGAAAGGAAAACGAGAGGAAAGCAAAGAAAAGAGGGAAAGGCAAGAAACAAACAATGGAAAACACGAGGGAAGAATGAAAGGAAAGGCATGGCAAATAAAGAAAAATGAAAGCCGGGATGACGCATGCAACCAAGCGAAGTCATAATAGAAATGGTTAATTGCTTAGGTGCATTCACCCCTCAATGTGCGGTTATCTATCTATTAATGCCCTAACCGCTAACAAAGTTGTTGTTGATGAGCCCAGGCAAGTGGTTAAGTTGACTGGCATTCTGGCAACCCATCCCTACAATACCCGCTCTAAGGACAAGTCAAACATGGTCAATCAGGAGTTAGAAGCAAGCATTGTCGACCCATCTAGGGAGGAGGAAGTAGTGGACGTTAACGCAATGAAGGATGAGATGTATAAACTGAAGCAACAAATGGCCGAAATGTACCAGGCCTGGTCGAGGGGACATCCACCACCAGCCTATCCCGCTAACCCCACTTACCTCCCACCACTAGCTCAGCCTCAAGATCCTCCCATAGTGAATTCATCTCCAGTTATCCCTACTTACCAGCAGTACTACGGAACCACCTCTCAAACACCACCACCTCCACCACCCAAACAAATCCCATGTCCTCCCCCACCAATCGCTCCTGTGTTCGTGGCTCCCCCACCTGCCACACTACACAGGTCTTCTAGCGAACCTTTGTTCCAAACTCATGATAACCAGTACTACCCACCCGAAGCCACTTTCAAACCCCCAGAACCATACCCTTACACTTCCCGCCTTGATCTCTCAGCAGAAGAAGAAAAGCCTCCCAAAAACCCTGAGCAAGATGAAATGATCCGGAAGGTCAAGAGCCTAGAACAGTCATTCCGAAATATGCAGGGGCTTGGAGGACAAGTGAGTGTAGCTTACAAGGACCTGTGCCTGTTTCCTGACGTCCAGTTACCAGCGGGATTCAAGTTACCCAAATTTGACTTATATGATGGCCATGGTGATCCAGTGGCCCACCTAAGGGGATTCTGTAGCAAGATGAGAGGCTCTGGAGGAAGGGACGACTTATTGATGGCTTAATTTAGTCAAAGTCTAAGTGGAGCAGCGTTGGAGTGGTACACACGACAGGACCATGCCCGATGGTACACCTGGGACGACTTGGCTCAAGCATTTGCATGTCATTTTCAGTACAACCTCGAAATTGTCCCAGATCGTCTGTCGCTAACTAAAATAGAGAAGAAGCCCGGAGAAAGCTTTAGAGAGTATGGTTTTCGGTGGAGAGAGCAGGCAGTAAGAGTCGATCCTCCAATGAAAGAGAACGAGATGGTTGACTATTTCCTTCAGGCTTTGGAGCCAACCTATTATGGTCATCTGGTGTCCGCAGTGGGGAAAACTTTCAATGAGGTCGTGAAAATGGGAAGTATGGTGGAAGAGGGTCTCAAGTCTAACAAGATTATGAGCTATTCAGCAATCAAAACAACTACTCAAGCTATTCAGAGCGGCACCGGAGGTGTATTGGGAAAGAAGAAGAGAGAAGAAGTTGCAGTAGTGGAATCAAGAGCTTGGTCTAGAGGTCCGTCGCCATATTATCACCAACCTCGCCCTCACCCCCAAACCTACCCACATACCCCATATGGCCCACCGCAGCATTATTACCCACCTCCCGCTCCCCATTTCTCTGTCCACCATGCCCAAACATACCCCCAACCTCCTACCCATGCACAATGGCGCGCACCCGCCCCACAAAATACTTACTCATCTCAAAACACCTACCTACCCCCAAGAACCAACAGAAATCCCGCTGGAACCGGTTTTCGACCCAATCCCGCATTTAAGAATGACAGGCTGCAAAAGAAGAAGACTTTCACTCCCTTGGGTGAATCTTACAC